>NC_140987.1:282982835-283135594 GCF_052327205.1 Somniosus microcephalus | reverse complement strand
CGCTCTCTCTCTTCCCCACCCAGTCTCTCTCTCTCTCTCTCTCTCTCTCTTTCCCCCCCCAGTCGCTCTCTTCTTCCCCCCCAGTCGCTCTCTCTCTCTCTCTCTCTCCCCCCCAGTCTCCCTCTCCCCCCCGTCTCTCTCTCTCTCTCTCCCCCCCAGTCTCACTCTCTCTTTCTCTGTCTCTGTCTCTCTCTCTCTCCCGTCTCTCTCTCTCTCTCTCTCTCTCTCTCTCTGTCTCTGTCTCTCTCTCTCTCCCCCCAGTCTCTCTCTTTCTCCAATTCCAATTCCAATTCAAATGCTTTATTGGCATGAAAGTTTACAGAGAACCATATTGCCAAAGCTTACATAGCAAAAAGGTACAGTTTTCCAACATTCTGTAGGTGTCAATCGATTTGACATTTGTTGGGTACATACAATATTACTTTTAAACAATCTTAATTTTAAACAGTCTTTGTGCTTCATTTGGTACGTTCAATATTAATTTTAAACAGTCTTAATTTTAAACAGTCCTCAGGTTGTGACATGTTGTTACATATTTGGCCCCCAAGGTATGGTCTGTCTCCTTCTCCTAGGACTAATCTCAATTTTGACAGGTCATCCAATTCCTTGAAATCTGGGGTTGTTTGGCTTAGCTTGTTGAATAATATGTTTCTTGATGTGTTGAATTTTTCGCATTTTAGGAGGAAATGCATCTCTGTTTCAACCTCGCCGGCCAGACATTGATCGCATATTCTATTCTCTCTAGGCTGCCAGGATTTCTTGTATCTGCCTTTTTCAATTTCCAGTTGGTGGTCGCTTAGTCTGTACCTGGTGAGGGTCTGTCTCTGTTTTGTGTCTCTGATGGTCGTGAGGTAGTCTGCCAGTTTATATTCTCTTTTTAGGGCCCGGTAACATTCTAATCTGCTTTGGCTTTCGGTTATTTTGTTCCAATGTTCCAGGTAGGTTTCTTTGCATTTTCTAATGATTTGGTTCACTCGGATTGGTGTTTGGACGGCTGTGTTGGTCTGGGGCTGGTCAGGGTCTGGCTGGGTACTTAGTTTCAGTAGCAGCTGACTCAGGGGACTCTTTTCTGGGTTTAGCTCTTGGGTCTGAAAGGCTTTGAAATGAAGGGTGTCTGGGGAGCTAGATTTGAGGTGATTTAGGAAGTTTAGTGCTCGTTTTTGGATGTTTATTATCAGTGGGTATCTGCCTAGTTCGGCTCTGCATGCATTTGTTGGCGTTTTTCATTGGGTGCGAAGGATGCTTCGGCAGAATTCTGCATGTAGGGCTTCTATTGTGTGTTTTTCCCATTTAGTGTAGCTTTGGTGATTTAGCGGGCCCCATACTTCACTACCGTACAGTGCAATGGGCAGGATTATGCTGTCAAATATTTTGAGCCAGATTTTGATTGGGATTTGGATGTTGTAGAATTTTCTTTTTATTGCATATAGGGCTCTTCGGGCTTTTTCTTTTAGTGCATTCACTGCTATGCTGAAGCTCCCTGATGCTGTAATAGTTAGACCAAGGTAGGTGTAGCTCATAGTGTGTCCTATAGTGGTATCACTGAGGGTAAACTGGTATTTGTTTTCCTGACATCTGGGCCTTTTTTGAAAAATCATGATGTTGGTTTTCTTTAGATTTACTGTTAGAGCCCAATTTTGGCAGTATTTGTCGAGTAGGTCTAGTTGTTGCTGTAATCCCTGTTCTGTGGGAGACAGCAGAACCAGGTCGTCCGCATAGAACAGGGATTTCACTTCTCCATCCAGGAGACGGAGACCTGGTGACTCGCTTTGCTCCAGCATGTCTGCTAATTCATTTATGTATATGTTGAACAGGGTCGGGCTCAAATTGCAGTCCTGCCGGACGCCTCTTCTCTGGGTGAAGAAATCGGTGCGTTTGTCTCCAATTTTGACCCCGCATTTGTTTTTCAGATACATTGATTTAATAAGGTCATAGACTTTGCCCCCTATTCCACACTGAAGAAGTTTATAATAGAGCCCTTCGTGCCATATAGAGTCAAAGGCTTTCTTGAAGTCGATGAAACAGGCGAATATTTTCCCATTTTTTGTTTGGTGTATATGTTTTTCAATGAGAGTGTGAAGGGTATAGATATGGTCGGTGGTGCGGTGTTTTGGAAGAAAGCCTATTTGGTTTTTTCTGAGGATATTATGTTTGTTAAGAAAATCAAGTAATCTACTATTTAGAATACTGCAGAATAACTTCCCTAGACAACTGTTGACACAGATGCCGCGGTAGTTATTTGGGTTTGATTTGTTTCCACTTTTATATATGGGGGAGATTAGTCCTTGGCACCAGATATCGGGAAAACAGCCTGAACGTAATATGATGTTGAATAATTTGAGTACCGCACCCTGCATCTCCATATTGCTGAACTTGAGCATTTCATTTTTGATGTTGTCTGGGCCACAGGCTTTCTTTAGGTGGAGAGATTTTGTTTTTGTGGCCAGTTCTTTCCATGTGATTGGGGAGTCTAGAGGGTTTTGGTTGTCTTTAATTGTTGCTTCTAATGTGTGGAGTTTTTCTGTGACCTGATGTTGACTTGGGTTTGTTTCGTTTATTGGGATGTCTTTGTAGAGGTTTTCAAAATGTGTTCTCCAGATGTCGCCATCTTGGATTGGTAATGCTTGCAATTGTGTTGTACTCAGGTTATTCCACATTTCCCAGAATTGTTTTGGATTGGTGGAGTTTTCAATTTCTTCGAGTATTTTGTGGGTATAGTTTTGTGTTTTGTTCCTAATGGTGTGTTTATATCTTTTGAGGGTTTCATTGTATCTAGTACGTAGGTCCGGATTGTTTGGTTGCCGATGCTTTTGGTTTGATATTTTTCTCAGGTCTTTTCTGGCATTTTTGCATTCGTGGTCAAACCATTTCTTATTTTTATTTTGTCTTTTGTGACGCTTCCTCTTCTGTTTCACAAGGTCGGCTTTTACAGCTGCCTCATGGAAGATCATATTTATATCCTCTATGGCCATGTTTACACCATCTCTGGTGATCTCGTATGGGTTTTCTTTAAATTTTGATATTTTACTTGTGAGATCAGGTGACTTTAGTGCTGTGATGAATTTTTCTCCACTGTCTGGGGCCCATCTGTATGTCTGGTTTATTTTATGGAGCTTACTGGGTTCTTTTTTTGTGTCTGTAGTTTGGGCAGAAAGTTTAAGGTACATATTTATTTGGTTATGGTCTGAGAGGGGGGATTGCTGCCTGACAGTGAATGAGTTGATATCGCAGGGGTCCAGGTCAGTGATTGTATAGTCCACCACACTAGACCCAAGAGTTGAGGAGTATGTGAGTCTCCCTAGGGAGTCCCCTCTGAACCTACCGTTAACTATGTACAGGCCTAAGGCTCGGCAGAGTTGCACTACCTCCCTACCGCTTTTATTTATTTCACGATCAAGGTTGTTCCGATTTGCGATGGCTGGTGTGACATCTAAAGGGGTCTGGCCAAACACATGGTTGTTTCCCTGTGGGTCTATGAAGTCAGGTTCACAACCGGTCCTTGCATTTAGGTCCCCACATATTATCACCTTTCCTTGGGCCTGGAAATGGCTGATTTCCATGTGGAGAGTATCAAATAACTCCTCTTCGAAATATGGCGATTCTATTGGAGGTATGTAGATCGCACATAAGTAAACATCTTTTTTTGCTATTCCTATATTTTTATCTAGTTTTAGCCATACGTGTGATTTTCCCTGTTTTACCGGTGAGATGTGTTTGTCCAGTTCTCCCTTATACCACACCAATATTCCCCCGGAGGTTCTGCCCTTGCGTGTTTTAGTGTTCTTTACTGAGGGCACAATGATTTCATGGTACATTGGAGGACAGTGGGTCGGCACGTCCTTTTGGCACCATGTTTCTGTTAACACAATTATATCAATGTCTTTTATAGCTTTTAGGAATTCAGGGTCTGTACTCTTCATCCCAAAAGTTGAGGAGCGGAGGCCCTGGATATTCCAGCCGCTTATGTGGAAAGAACGCATTTATATAGTTCAATAAAACGAAATAAAATGGACCTATTTTGTGGGATGAGTGTGGAAACACTATTTTCTATAATGCTAAATGATGATTTAGTATAAATTTCATGAGGCATGCACATATATCTATCTAATAATAGTAATAATACTGATCAATAATGATAATGATAAATAACAATATTAATAATTTCTCCGGCTTTCTATCAGGCTGTTCAGCATCGTCATGATCTTTCTCAGTTCTTGGTCTACAGTCTGTGGTCTAGAGGGGGGTCTTGGGTCAGGTATAAAAGCACGGTTCTGTTGTTGGTTTTGTAATGGGGGGTGGGGGACATTGGTGGTCCTGTTTGGGCTCCCAATGGTAGAGGGGGTGGGAGGGCTGCGTCTTTTGGCAGTGTTTATGAGGTTTCTTGCGAAGACCCACATCCGCTGTTTGAGTAGATGTATTTCGTCATAGAGGTCCCTTGTGTTGATGTTTGGATGATGGGCCAGGGAGACGTTGGGGAGGACAGAACATCTCGTGTCGATCTCCCTGTTGGTGTTGTGGATTATATAGGCTGGGGTGTCCTTTCTGGGCAGTAGTGTGGAGATCACGATCCGCGCCTCGGGGAATTCCCTGCTGGTCTTTTCCGCCATCCTGCTCACCGCCCTAGCAGTGCCTTCCTGTAGGGTGCGTAGGTCGTTCGTGCCTGTGTGGATCACAATCCATTTGGGGCTTCCAAGGGATTCTTTGTTCAGGATCTTCATTGCTTGGTCTGTGTTGCTGCACCATTGTTTCAGGACTTGATGGTCTGGGAACAGCCTCTGGGGGTCCAGAAACTTTCCGTTGGAGTCGGTCAGCAGGACCGCCTGAGGGGCTGGTTTTTCAGACTGGGTAACAGTAGTCTGGGTAGGACTCGCCTGGTGGCTGGTTGTTGGCTGGGTTTCTGGGATATGTTGTGTGGCAGGAGCGGGGTTTGGGGCTTTCGGTGTGTCCTCGTTTGGGGGGGTATCTGTCGGTTTTTGTGTTCCTGTGTGTGAGGACTGGGTAGCAGTAGTCTGGGCATGATTCGACTGAGGGCTGGTTGGAGCGGGGTTTGTGGCTTTCGGTGTGTCGTCGTGTGGGGTGGCATCCGGCGGGTTCTGTGTCCTTGTGTGTGTTGTTTTTGTGTCCTCAGGTTTTTGGACCTTAAAGGTTTGTGTTGCCTGCTGAGCCTTTCTACGGTCTCCTTCATTTTGTTTAGTTGAGTACGGAGTTCTTTGATCTCATTTCTTTGCTCCTCTATGGTCTTTGTCATCTTGTGGATGGTGGACTCGTGTTCCGTTTTTAGCTGTTTGAATTCCTCCTTCAGATTCTTGGCCAGTGTTTCTCTGTATTCGTTGAAATCAAGTTCTAGTTTGGCCAGATTCTCTTTCATCATTTTGTTTTCGTTGAGAGGTGTGGGGGGGGTGGAGATGGACAGGGAGGTGTTTTCCTCTGCTGGTCTCTCTTCTTCTTCCTCCACTTGGTTCTCATCATCCTCTGTTCGACTCTCTTTTGCTTCCTGTCCATTGGTCCTCTTTGTGTCTGCCATAGTTTTCAACTGGGGGAATTCCTTTTCGAAGGAGTCCAGATTTTCCACATTCCCCTGTATCATGATCTTTCTATTTTTGTTGTAGTAGCTTATGGTTAGCAGGGGGTCATCTTTATCTAGGTTTCCATCTTTACATATTTTCAGTCTGCCTCCACTGCCAATACCTTCACTGGAGACGTATGCGTAGTGTTTTTGTAAAGTCTCCTTCCAGGAGGTGACGTATTCGGTGTAGAATATGAGGTTGTTCTTCAGCTTAGTCCCTTTGTGTGTGGTATAGTCAACGTAGAGGATCTCTGGGTTATTTTTTAGTGTTGTGTACTTGTATTTTTCCTTTGCTTTATTTTTTTGTGCATTGCTCAGGATATATCATTTCCCTGCTCATTGTAGTCGTTTGTTTTTTGTCTCAGATAGATATCTTTTTTTTCCTCTTTTTTGTGTCGTGTTCCACCTTAGCCCACTTTTAGGTCCAAAATTGGGAGTTTTTCAGGGGTTCATCTTTGATATAGCTGTTCTTAAAGGTTTATCTTTCTCTTTCTCTCACAGGATCTTGGTTCGGGTAGTTTATCGTTTCTCTCGGGTTTCTATTCCTTTTCCTCGCGGGTTTGTTGTTCTTTTTTCAGGTATTTAAATAAAATTAAACTTTTTCCGAACTAACTTTAACTAAAATGAAACTTAGGTAGAATTAGGTAAAACTTATTTCTCCGGTTTTTTTTTTCTCTTCCGACTCTCTCACTCGCTCTCCGGGCCTCGGACTCTCTCTCTCTCTCCGTGTTCCAAACTCGTCCACTCTCCGTGCCCCGGACTCATTCGCTTTCCGCGCTCTGGGCGGATCTCCTCGCGTCGTCGTGTCGGTCTCAGGCCCCCGGGTTTTTTGACTCACCAGGCTGTTTTCTGCCCTGGTCTCCCGGTCTCCGTTCCCGCGGTCTCTGGGCCTCGCGGTCTCGGGTTCACCCTCCCCAGGCCTCTTACTCGTTTTCCCGGTTCGGGCTGCTCCTCCCGTTCTCCGACCTCGCGGTCTCGGGTTCGCCCTCCCCAGGCCTCTTACTTGTTTTCCCGGTTCGGGCCGCTCCTCCCGGTCTCCGATCCCGCGGTCTCTGGGCCTCGCGTTCTCGGGTTCACTCTCCCCAGGCCTCTTATTTATTGTCCTGGTTCTGGCTGCTCCTCCCGGTCTCCGGTCTCGCGGTTCAGGCCTCTGTTTCTCTCTCTCTCCAGCTTTTTCTCTCCAGCTGGTGTTTCCTCTCCTCTCTCTATCTCACGCTCTCTCGCTCCCTCCCGCTCCGATGTCCTCTCTCTCTGTTGCCGGGATCTCTCTCTCTGTTCCCGGGTTCTCTCTCTCTCTGTTCCCGCGACCTCGCTCTCTCTCTCTCTCTGTCCCCGGGCCTTACTGTGTCTCTGGGCCGGTCTCTCGGTCTCGGTGAGCCGGGCTGTGTCCCGGGTGTCTCCGGGCTCTCGGTGTCCTGGTGCCGGGTCGCTCGGTCTCTCAGTGGGCCGGGTCTCTCTCTCTCTCTCTGGGCCGGTCTCCGGGTCTCTCGGGCCTTTCTCCACTCTATCTCTCTCTCTCTCTCCCACAGTCTCTCTCTCTCTCTCTATCTCCCCCCAGTCTCTGTCTCTCTCTCTCTCCCCAAGTCTCTCTCTCTCTCCCCCCCAGTCTCTCTCTCTCTCTCTGTCTCTCTCTCTCTCTCCCCCCAGTCTCTCTCTTTCTCTCTCTCTCTCTCCCCCAGTCTCTCTCTCTCTCCCTGAGTGTATAAATATACATTCATGTAATTTGTATATATTCTATTCTTAGATTTAATGGTTGTCCCTCTGTTTATGGCAAGCTCTCTGTCTCTCTCTCTCTCTCTTCCCCAGTCTCTCTCTCTCTCTCTCTCTCTCTCTTTCCCCCCAGTCTCTCTCTCTCTCTCTCCCCCAGTCTCTCTCTCTCTCTGTCTCTCGCTCTCTCTCTCTCTCCCCCAGTCTCTCTCTCTGTCTCTCTCTCTCTGTCTCTGTCTCTCGCTCTCTCTCTCTCTCCCTCCAGTCTCTCTCTCTCTCTCTCTGTCTCTGTCTCTCGCTCTCTGTCTCTCTCCCTCCAGTCTCTCTCTTTCTCTCTCCCTCTCTCTCTCCCCCAGTCTCTCTCTCTCTCCCCCCCAATCTCTCTCTCTCTGTCTCTGTCTCTCTCTCTCCCCCCAGTCTCTCTCTTTCTCCCTCTCTCTCCCACTCGCTCTCTCTCTCCCCCCACCACTCGCTCTCTCTCTTCCCCCCCCAGTCGCTCTCTCTATTCCCCCCCATTAGCCGTTGACCAATCGGGGGGGTTTTGTTGTTGTCGAGAGAAAGATTTAGTTGAATTGCAAACCTCATTAGCCCTTGACCAATCAGGGGAGTGTCATAGTCGTGTTTACTTTTAAAAAATGTTCAAAAAACAGACTAAATCCGCTGATTAGCTGTTGACCAATCCTAACACTCATTAGTGGGCGGGGCCTGGGTTAGATATAGAGTAAATGTGCCGATGCATTGCACAATCAAACTGCCAGTGCAACCACAGCACTGGTTATTTACCGAGTCAAGCTCTCTACTTTTCTTAAAAACCTAAACTTTAATACCGTCAACTGCAGGGATCCCAGGGGACAGGGAAGCGAGCAGGTGAGTGGCGGCGCACGGTGTGTTATGATCTCTTTATATATAGATTTTACTTCAGTCTTTCCCTGAAAAAATAAATAAACTCTCTCCCCCCCACTCGCTCTCGCTCTCTTCCCCCTCCAGTCTCTCTCGCTCTCTCTCTCCCCCCACTCGCTCTCTCTCTCCCCCCACCACTCGCTCTCTCTCTCCCCCCACTCGCACTCTCTCTCCCCCAGTCTCTCTCTCTCTCTGTCTCTGTCTCTGTCTCTCTCTCTCCCCCCAGTCTCTCTCTTTCTCTCTCCCTCTCTCTCTGTCTCTCTCCCCCAGTCTCTCTCTCCCCCCCAGTCTCTCTCTCTCTCTCTCTCTCTCTCTCTGTCTCTGTCTCTCGCTCTCTCTCTCCCCCCAGTCTCTCTCTTTCTCTCTCCCTCTCTCTCTCTCCCCCAGTCTCTCTCTCTCTACCCCCCAGTCTCTCTCTCTCTTTCTCCCCCCAGTCTCTCTCTCTCTCTCTCTCCCCCATCTCTCTCTCTCTCTCCCCCCCAGTCTCTCTCTCTCTCTCTCTCTCTCCCCCCAGTTGCTCTCTCTCTTCCCCCCCAGTCTCTCTCTCTTCGCCCCCAGTCTCTCTCTCTCTCTTCCCCCCCCGTCGCTCTCTCTTCCCCCCCAGTCGCTCTCTCTCTCTCTCCCCCCCAGTCTCTCTCTCTCTCTCTCTCTCTCTCTGTCTCTGTCTCTCTCTCTCTCCCCCCAGTCTCTTTCTCTCTCTCTCTCTCCCCCAGTCTCTCTCTCGCTCTATCTCCCCCCAGTCTCTCTCTCTCTCTCTCCCCCCAGTCTCTCTCTTTCTCTCTCCCTCTCTTTCTCTCTCTCTCCCAGTCTCTCTCTCTCTCCCCCAGTCTCTCTCTTTCTCTCTCCCTCTCTTTCTCTCTCTCTCCCAGTCTCTCTCTCTCTCCCCCAGTCTCTCTCTTTCTCTCTCCCTCTCTCTCTCTCTCTCCCCCAGTCTCTCTCTCTCCCCCCAGTCTCTCTCTGTCTCTCTCTCTCTGTCTCTGTCTCTCGCTCTCTCTCTCTCTCCCCCCAGTCTCTCTCTTTCTCTCTCCCTCTCTCTCTCTCCCCCAGTCTCTCTCTCTCTCCCCCCAGTCTCTCTCTCTCTCTCTCTCTGTCTCTGTCTCTCTCTCTCCCCCCAGTCTCTCTCTTTCTCTCTCCCTCTCTCTCCCACTCGCTCTCTCTCTCCCCCCCAGTCTCTCTCTCTCTCCCCCCCAGTCTCTCTCTCTCCCCCCCAGTCTCTCTCTCTCTCTCTGTCTCTGTCTCTCTCTCTCTCTCTCCCCCAGTCTCTCTCTTTCTCTCTCCCTCTCTCTCTCTCCCCCAGTCTGATTCTCTCTCTCTCTCTCTCTCTCTCTCTCTCTCTCCCTCTTCCTCTTCTCCCCCGTCTCTCTCTCTCTCTCCCCAGTCTGATTCTCTTCGTCCTCCTCCTCTTCTTCCTCCTCCTCCTCCTCCTCCTCTTCCTCTCCTCCCCCCCAATCTCTCTCTTTCTCTTCCACCCACCAGTCTCCCTCCCTCCCCCACCTCCCTTTCCCCCCCCACCTCCCTTTCCGTCTGTCTGTCTCTCTCCTTCCCCTGCTGTGTGTCTGTGCTTCCCCCTCTTTCTCTGTCCTTCCCACACAGACAGACACACACTCATTTGCATATAGAAGAATTAATTTTTCTTTTTTCATAACAGAATGCCACCAAGGAAACATCCAAGACTTGGCCGCAACACTTCTGCTGCTTCCCGGAGAAAGGATCAAAGAGCTGCTGAAACTGAGGAGCAGAGACAGGCTCGCCTTCAGGCTGACCACGACAGACATGCTGCTGCTAGATCAGCTGAGACTTCCGAACAATGTGAGGGACGTCTTGCTGCTGACAGAGGGAGACATGCCACAGCCAGATCAGCTGAGACTTCCGAACAATCTGAGGGACATCTTGCTGCTAACAGAGAAAGACATGCCACAGCCAGATCAGCTGAGACTTCCGAACAATCTGAGGGACGTCTTGCTGCTGACAGAGAAAGACATGCCACAGCCAGATCAGCTGAGACTTCCGAACAATCTGAGGGATGTCTTGCTGCTAACAGAGAAAGACATGCCACAGCCAGATCAGCTGAGACTTCCGAACAATCTGAGGGACGTCTTGCTGCTGACAGAGAAAGACATGCCACAGCCAGATCAGCTGAGACTTCCGAACAATCTGAGGGCCGTCCTGCTGCTGACAGAGGAAGACATGCCACAGCCAGATCAGCTGAGACTCCTGACCAGACTCAGTCATGTCGCCAAGCCGACAGTCGACACAGGGGCATTGCCACATCTGACATTTTGAATCATTGGGTTGGAGCAGCCTTCTCCTATACACCCACCATCAATTATGAAGCCGACCACACAATCATCATTGGCAAGATGACCATCATTTGCCCTCACTGTGGCGCTCTCAAGTGGAAGGAGGAAACTGATGGGATATGCTGCAATGGAGGAAAGGTTAAACTTGCAACACTAATAGCTCCACCTGAACCCATGCACTCACTTCTGTTTGGCCAAACTGCAGCTTCAACACATTTCCTCACTCACATCAGAAAGTATAACAACTGCTTTGCAATGACCTCTTTTGGTGCAAACAGAGTGCGTGAATCTGGATTTTGCCCAACTTTTAAAGTTCATGGACAGGTGTACCATACAATTGGCTCCCTACTTCCTCTACCAAATGAAAGACCTCAGTTTCTGCAGATCTACTTCTTGGGTGATGATGAAGAGCAAGCCAATCGCCGCAGGGAAGATGCTGTTCTCCCCGCACAACAACACCAGATCAAAATGGATATTTTGCTTGCGTTACAGCGGATGCTTCATCAGCAAAACCCATACATTCAGAGTTTCAAAACAGCTATGGAACAAATTACAAATCAAGACCTCAAAATTGTCATCAAAGCTAACAAGACTCCTGCAGGTGAACATGAGCGACGCTTCAATGCTCCGACCACCAATGAAGTAGCCATTGTCATTGTGGGCCAAGAATTTGAACAACGGGACATTGTGTTGCATATGAGAGGTGGTCCACTTAAAAGAATTTCTGAGCTTCACAGGTCATATGATCCTCTGCAATACCCGCTTTTGTTTTGCCATGGGGAAGATGGATATGATGTCTATAACAAGATCCCACATGTTGACCCCGAAACTGGTGTGCCACCTACAGCCCAAAGGCAAAAGATGGTTTCTGCCATGGAATTCTATTCATACAGGCTGATGGAACGACAAACTGCTTCAAACCACCTGCTTCAGTGTGGACCACTTCTGCACCAGTTCCTCACTGACATGTTTGCGAAAATAGGAGAGCGGCTTAATTGGTTCCGGCATAACCAAAATCATTTGAGAGTCGCAGACTATATACACTTATGAGATGCTGTGGCCAATGATGGCAACACTGAGGACATTGGTCAACTGGTCATCCGTCTGGGCGCGGCGCTACTGAATTTTTGGCGCGCGCAAGGGAATTAGCGCCAGCGCTAAATTTCCGGCGCTAAAGCCCTGGCGCGGCGTCAACTCAATTTCTAGGCCAGAGTGCTTTCACGTTCGTCTGCTCCTCCATGACGTTGCTGGCCCGACATCATTTAATGACCTCAAGACTGTCAATGGCCTTCTGTGTGACTCTTTTCAAGAAGCTTGCCGCATGAGAGGCCTCATTGAGGGTGACACTCATTGGGATGCAGCGATGAGAGAAGCTGCTCTGTGTTACCCCGCCAATCGCCTACGGAAACTCTTTGCCCTTATAATTGCCTTCTGCACACCTTCCAATCCAAAGCAATTGTGGGCAGATCACAAAGACTGCCTCACAGAAGACATCTTACGCCAACTCGCCAGAGCCAACCCCACAATGGCACTGAACTACACTGCTGCGATGTACAATCAGGCATTGATCCTTTTGGAGGACCAGACTTTGAAATTGGTTGGCAAGTCTCTGACTCAGTTGAACCTTACATCTCCCAATAGGAATGATTCTCCAGGTCTCAGCAGAGAGGTCCTCAGAGAAACCACCTACAATGTTGAGGAACTGAGTTCCTTTGTCACAGTCACTGAGCCTAAATTGCTTCCAGAGCAGAAACAGACTTACAGGTTGGTTCTCGATATGGTGCAAAACAACACTCCTGGCATTATCTTCCTCGATGCCCCTGGTGGGACAGGAAAGACATTCCTGATCAATCTTTTGCTGGCCACGGTTCGCTCTAAGGGATTCATTGCACTGGCTGTTGCCTCATCAGGAATCGCTGCAACTCTTCTGCAAGGAGGTCGCACTGCCCACTCAACCTTTGCTCTGCCTCTGGATCTGACAACACAAGAAGAACCAGTGTGTCACATTAGCAAAGGAACTGGTGCTGCTGAGATGCTTCAAAAGTCTCGATTGATTGTGTGGGATGAGTGTACAATGGCCCACAAGAGGTCACTTGAAGCAGTCAACAGAACTCTTAAAGATCTGAGAGGCAACGATATCCTGATGGGTGGCATCCCCCTGTTGCTGGTAGGTGATTTCCGCCAAATCCTGCCAGTTGTCCCAAGAGGAACACCAGCGGATGAAATCAATGCATGTCTCAAGGCATCCCATCTGTGGCGAAATGTGCAAACAGTCCATTTGACCACAAACATGCGTGTTCATATGCATGGTGACGAGATGTCAGAATCCTTTGCGCAACTTTTACTACAATTAGGAGAAGGAAAGTTGCCCGTTGACAGCAGTGGACAAATCACAATTCCTCCAGACTTTGCCTGTCAAGTAAAAACAGTTGATGAGTTGATCTCAAACGTGTATCCAAACCTCCTCAATCATTTGAAAGATCACAACTGGCTGTGTGAACGGTCAATACTTGCACCCAGGAATGATACTGTCAACGACATCAACACGCTGCTTCTTGAAAAACTCCCTGGCCAAGAGCAAATCTATAAAAGCGTTGATACTGTTTGTGACCATGCTGATGGGGTAAACTACACCGCTGACTTATTGAACTCATTGCAGCCTTCCGGAACGCCTGCTCACAAACTGGTACTAAAGGAAGGCGCCCCCATCATGCTCCTAAGAAACTTATCTGCACCCAAGTTGTGCAATGGAACCAGACTGGTAGTCAAAAAGCTCATGCCACATGTGATTGAGGCTACCATCATCTCAGGCTGTGCCAGAGGGGAGGATGTTCTCATTCCTCCAATTCCTATGGTACCAACTGACTGACTTTCCTTTTCAATTCAGAAGGCAACAGTTGCCTGTGAGAATTTGTTTCGCAATGTCAATAAACAAGGCACAAGGGCAGACTTTGAAGGTTGCTGGCATCAACTTACTGACGTCCTGTTTTTCACATGGCCAGTTGTACGTGGCATGTTCAAGAGTTGGCACATCAAGAAATCTGTTCATTTTAACACCCTCAGGGAAAACAGAAAATGTTGTCTATGATCTGGCTCTGCAATAATACACAGTACTTTCACCTTCATCTACTCCTCCATGAGGTTGCTAGCCGAACATCATTTCATGACCTCAAAACTCTGACTGGCCATCTCTGTACCTCCTTTATAAAAGCTTGCCCCAGGAGAGTAATCTTTGAGGATGACATTCATTGACATGCAACAATGACAGAAGCATGCTTCGCTCTAAGTGATTAATTGCACTGGCTGTTGCCTCATCAGGAACCGCTGCAACTCTTCTCCAAGGAGGTCGCACTGCCCACTCAAATAGAAAGCTGAATGCTTTCAGGTAAGATGCAGTGTTATTCTGTACAGCATGCTATACAGCAGATAATATACTTTAACACACACCAGCACGGTTAATCTCAACTTTAACTAAAGAGAAAGGTGAAAAATAACACCAATTATCAGTCACTGGTAATTTATTATTACATACTGCATGTGGTCTCTGGGTAGTCTTTTGGGACCTGAAATTATGCCTTAGCCCATTTAAAATAAATAGCCTAATTCCTCAAACTCACTAATTGTTTGTACACAAATATCCTACAAAGTAATTTCACTGCCTCAAAAGTATTTTTCCCCTTTTTGTATATGATTTTCTCCTTGCTTAATCAAACATTCAATGTTGCCTCATCAGGAATCGCTGCAACTCTTCTCCAAGGAGGTCGCGCTGCCCACTCAAATAGAAAGCTGAATGCTTTCAGGTAAGATGCAGTGTTATCCTGTACAGCATGCTATATAGTAGATAATATATTTTAACACACACCAGCACGGTTAATCTCAACTTTAACTAAAGAGAAAGGTGAAAAATAACACCAATTATCAGTCACTGGTAATTTATTATTACATACTGCATGTGGTCTCTGGGTAGTCTTTTGGGACCTGAAATTATGCCTTAGCCCATTTAAAATAAATAGCCTAATTCCTCAAACTCACTAATTGTTTGTACACAAATATCCTACAAAGTAATTTCACTGCCTCAAAAGTATTTTTCCCCTTTTTGTATATGATTTTCTCCTTGCTTAATCAAACATTCAATGTTGCCTCATCAGGAATCGCTGCAACTCTTCTCCAAGGAGGTCGCGCTGCCCACTCAAATAGAAAGCTGAATGCTTTCAGGTAAGATGCAGTGTTAGGCTGTACAGCATGCTATATAGTAGATAATATATTTTAACACACACCAGCACGGTTAATCTCAACTTTAACTAAAGAGAAAGGTGTAAAATAACACCAATATATCCCACCAAGTAATTTCACTGCCTTAAAAGTATTTTTGTCCTTTTTGTGTATGATTTTCTCCTTGCTTAATCAAACATTCAATGTTGCCTCATCAGAAATTGCTGCAACTCTTCTCCAAGGAGGTTGCACTGCCCACTCAGCCTTTGCTCTCCCTCTGGATCTGACAAGATTCATTGCACTGGCTGTTGCCTCATCAGGAACCGCTGCAACTCTTCTCCAAGGAGGTCGCACTGCCCACTCAAGTAGAAAGCTGAATGCTTTCAGGCAAGATGCAGTGTTATTTTGTACAGCATGCTATATAGCAGATAATATACTTTAACACACACCAGCACGGTTAATCTCAACTTTAACTAAAGAGAAAGGTGAAAAATTAACACCAATTATAAGTCACTGGTAATTTATTATTACATACTGCATGTGGTCTCTGGGTAGTCTTTTGGGACCTGAAATGATGCCTTAGTGTAGGAACGGAAGTTCCTATCCAAATAACGAATTCCAACGCAGATAAACGAAGTAATCAACTTTTAATAAACTCAATACTTTAACTTTTAAACTACAGGAGCAAAGGTCAGCAGGTCTGTTAAGATCTCCAGCCTTTCTCAGACTGCCTTTAAATACTGGAACCTGACGTCATGACGTCATCACGTTTTCCGCGCCAACTGGGGATCACGTGATCGGCGTCATGACGTCATCACGTGAAAATACAAGAAGCTGCATACAGCTTAAAGGTGCAGTCCACAACTGCACTACAGAGTGTTTAAAGGAATGATTACAAGTTGTTCAGTGTCTCTTGGTGGTTCTGCCACAGGCGCCCCCCCAGAATTCTCTTTAACAGACAGCATCAAACGTGCAGGAGGTTTAATTATTCTGCCCGAACGACTGCGAACTTCAGACGCTGGATCGATAGCAGATGGGCCAACATTTGGCTGTGTCTGAAGAGGTACATCTGGGGTGGAGGAAACCGTAGCAGAAGGTGTAGATGAGGATGAAGCCGAAGCAGGCAATTTAATAGTAGGCCGCTTCAGGATTGGTCTAGTAGCCAATGGCGGTCGTCCATGGCGAGGCGGTTGAGCAACAACCACCGGTTCACTCCGATCCAGATGGGCTGGTTTAAGTCGGTCGATGGAGATGGTATCCGATTTACCTCCTATTTCGATCGTAAAATATTTCTCTCCCGTTGCAATAACCCGAAACGGTCCCTCATAAGGTGGTCTGAGTGTATCTCCATGAGCATCCCGCTGAATAAAAACATAATTGGAACTCATAAGTTCTGCTGGTACATGAGGCTGATGTAGATCGTGATGTGAAGTTGGAATAGGCAGAAAATTCTTTGCCGCCTCTTGATGCAGAAGAAGCTGCTGCGCAGGCGACCATGATTCTGTATGTGGAGGGAGGAAATCCCCGGGTACTCGAAGCACCTGACCGTATACTAATTCAGCCGATGAAGCCTGGAGGTCTTCTTTAGGGGCTGTACGGAGGCCTAGCATCACCCAAGGGAGTCTATCCACCCAGTTGGAACAACGCAAACTGGCACGGAGGGACGCCTTTAAAGAACGATGAAATCTTTCACATAAGCCATTTGCTTGCGGATGGTAAGTGGTGGTACGATGCAGCTTGGTACCCAAGCCCTGTACAACTGCATTCCATAATTCTGATGTAAATTGAGGACCACGGTCAGAGGAGATATCAGGTGGCACACCAAACCGGGCCACCCACGCTGAAATAAATGCCCTGGATACGTCTGCTGTGGTAGTAGCAACTAAGGGAATCGCCTCTGGCCACCTGGTAGTACGGTCTACTATTGTCAGGAGATGCATAAAACCCCGCGAAATGGGGAGGGGGCCCACCAAGTCCACATGTACATGGTCGAAATGGCGTTCAGGCACTGGAAAGATGGCCCTTGGAGCCTTCACATGACGATGAACCTTTGACTTTTGACAGTCCACGCAATTGTTTGTCCAGTCACGAACATCTAAATGTATCCCCTTCCAAACAAACTTACGGGACATAAGTCGTTGTGAAGCTCGCACCCCCGGGTGTGATAAGCCATGTATAATATTAAATATCTTCTTACGCCATTCGCCTGGCACAATTGGTCGGGGCACTCCCATGGCTATGTCACACAACAGCGTGGTTCCTGCTGATTGGAACATAACATCGGCTACCTGCAAGCTAGAAGGCATGGTCCGATACGCCTGAACTTCAGGGTCCGTCTGTTGTTCTTTCGCCAACCCGACGTAATCAATTCCCAGGTGAATTGTCTGGACTGGGACACGTGACAGGCAATCAGCCACAAGATTATCTTTGCCAGACACGTGTCGCAAATCCGTTGTAAATTCAGATATGAATGTGAGATGACGCCGTTGTCGGGCTGACCACGGCTCCGCCGTTTTGGCCATTGCAAAAGTAAGTGGTTTATGGTCCACAAATGCTGTAAAAGGACGTCCTTCTAACAGAAAACGAAAATGCCGGATGGCCAAAAACAAGGCCAGCAACTCTCTATCAAAAGTACTATATTTTCGTTCATTTTTACGTAATTGGCGGCTAAAAAAGGCCAATGGCTGCCACGTACCATCCACCCATTGTTCCTGCACTGCCCCGATGGCGTAATCGGAGGCGTCGGTAGTGAGTGTGCAAGCATAGTTGCATCTGCCAATGCCGCCTTGGTGTCCAAGAATGCTTGGTCCATCTGTGGTGTCCAAATGATAACAGCTTTACCCGACTTCCCTTTAAGTGCTTCATACAGTGGCTGCATTAATTGAGCTGCCTTGGGGACAAAACGGTGATAAAAATTCACCATTCCCAGGAACTCCTGAAGAGATTTAATCGTTTGAGGCTGCGGGAATGCCATAGCTGCTTCTACCTTAGTGGCCAGTGGGACAGCGCCTTCTGAGGTGATCCTGTGCCCTAGAAAGTCAATGCTGGTTAACCCAAACTGGCATTTGGCTAGATTTATAATGAGGCCATGTTGGCTGAGACGGGCAAAGAGTGTACGTAAATGAGCCATGTGCTCTTCCTTATCTTTACTAACAATGAGTATATCATCCAAGTAAATGAAAATGAAAGAAATGTCCTGTAACACAGAGTCCATAAGCCGCTGAAAAGCCTGAGCTGCATTTTTTAATCCAAACGGCATACGAAGGAACTCAAACAGGCCAAACGGTGTGATGACCGCCGTTTTGGGGATGTCTTGAGGGTGTACAGGAACTTGATGGTATCCACGAACGAGATCCACTTTAGAAAATATCGATTTGCCGGCCAAATGAGCAGAAAAATCCTGTATATGTGGTATTGGATACCTATCTGGCCTAGTGGCTTCGTTAAGGCGTCTGTAATCCCCACAAGGCCTCCATCCGCCACCTGGTTTGGGTACAATGTGTAATGGGGAAGACCAAGGACTGTTGGAGCGTCGGACAATCCCAAGGCGCTCCATAATACGAAACTCTGCCTTTGCTGCTATAAGCTTTCCGGGTTCCAACCTTCGTGCACGAGCGTACACGGGCGATCCCGTTGTGGTAATATAATGCACCACCCCGTGCTTCGCAACTGCTGCTGAGAATGTAGGCCTGGTGAGCTCTGGGAATTCGCCAAGTAGGCGCTTAAACCCGTCTTGCGATGGAACCGCACAGGCAACCGACCAGGAGACAGCAGTACTGCGGTGACAAGGCACTGCATGGAAGGTAGACGCATTAATAAGTCGACAATGTTGGACGTCGACCAGTAAACCATAGGCACAAAAAAAATCAGCCCCCAGAATGGCCTGTGATACTTTAGCCGTTATAAATTCCCATACAAAACGTTGACCTCCAAGAGTTAAATTAACTGTCCGTTTACCGAATGTGCGAATAGCCGCACCATTGGCTGCCTCAAGGGAAGGGCCGTGACTGCCGGATTGTAGGTCCAGCTTTGAAACTGGCAATATACTACACTGAGAACCAGTATCACATAAAAATCGTCGCCCTGTTCCAGAATCAGTAACATAGACGAGTTTTCCTGCTGAACCGATTGCCATGGTGAACTGGATGTGTTTGTCAGTTTCTGTCTTCTTCAAAGCTTGTGAGTCTGCTGGAGACTTTTTCTCTACCCAACTGCAGGGTGGACGGCAGCGTCTAGCCCTGACGCCAAAACGGGCGTGGTACATACACAAGCCTGACGAAGGAGGGCTGGATTTTGCTCGCGTAGGAGAAAGACGCCTCGTAGCTGCACAACTCTGCTGTATGACCATAAAAGACTTATCTGCCTCCGCAGCCAGCTCGGCACAGTCCATAATCGTAGAACTGGCCAAGACTGCCTGAACTGGCTCGGGTAGCTGGCAGAGGAAGAGCTCTCGAAATAAAAAACATTGGGGCTCTGAACCCAAAAGCGTGAGCATTTGGCTCATCAATTCTGATGGTTTTGAGTCCCCAAGACCCGGCATTGCAATAAGCTTGCGTGCACGTTCCGATTTAGTTAAAGCATACACTTGTAGTAAACGCTCTTTTAAAGCTGAGTACTTGCCCTCTGCCGGTGGATTCCCCAGGATGCTGACGACGCGTGAAGCCGTGGCGCTGTCCAGAGCGGAAACCACGTAATAATAGCGGGTTGAATCCGCTGTAATGTCCCGGATAGCAAACTGGGTTTCTGCTTGAAAAAACCATGCTTCTGGTTGCTGTTCCCAGAACTGCGGCAATTTAAGGGCAACGGCGTTCGTATTCATCATGAATATCTCGAAGAAAGTTGTCCAACGAGCTCGGGGTCACCAATGTAGGAACGGAAGTTCCTATCCAAATAATGAATTCCAACGCAGATAAACGAAGTAATCAACTTTTAATAAACTCAATACTTTAACTTTGAAACTATAGGAGCAAAGGTCAGCAGGTCTGTTAAGGTCTCCAGCCTTTCTCAGACTGCCTTTAAATACTGGAACCTGACGTCATGACGTCATCACGTTTTCCGCGCCAACTGGGGGTCACGTGATCGGCGTCATGACGTCATCACGTGAAAATACAAGAAGCTGCATACAGCTTAAAGGTGCAGTCCACAGCTGCACTACAGAGTGTTTAAAGGAATTATTACAGGTTGTTCAGTGTCTCTTGGTGGTTCTGCCACATTAGCCCATTTAAAATAAATAGCCTAATTCCTCAAACTCACTAATTGTTTGTACACAAATATCCTACAAAGTAATTTCACTGCCTCAAAAGTATTTTTCCCCTTTTTGTATATGATTTTCTCCTTGCTTAATCAAACATTCAATGTTGCCTCATCAGGAATCGCTGCAACTCTTCTCCAAGGAGGCCGCGCTGCCCACTCAAATAGAAAGTGAATGCTTTCAGGTAAGATGCAGTGTTATCCTGTACAGCATGCTATATAGTAGACAATATATTTTAACACACACCAGCACGGTTAATCTCAACTTTAACTAAAGAGAAAGGTGTAAAATAACACCAATATATCCCACCAAGTAATTTCACTGCCTTAAAAGTATTTTTCTCCTTTTTGTGTATGATTTTCTCCTTGCTTAATCAAACATTCAATGTTGCCTCATCAGAAATCGCTGCAACTCTTCTCCGAGGAGGTTGCACTGCCCACTCAACCTTTGCTCTCCCTCTGGATCTGACAAGATTCATTGCACTGGCTGTTGCCTCATCAGGAACCGCTGCAACTCTTCTCCAAGGAGGTCGCACTGCCCACTCAAATAGAAAGCTGAATGCTTTCAGGTAAGATGCAGTGTTATTCTGTACAGCATGCTATATAGCAGATAATATACTTTAACACACACCAGCACGGTTAATCTCAAATTTAACTAAAGAGAAAGGTGAAAAATAACACCAATTCTCAGTCACTGGTAATTTATTATTACATACTGCATGTGGTCTCTGGGTAGTCTTTTGGGACCTGAAATTATGCCTTAGCCCATTTAAAATAAATAGCCTAATTCCTCAAACTCACTAATTGTTTGTGCACAAATGTCGTACAAAGTAATTTCACTGCCTTAAAAATATTTTTCCCCTTTTTGTGTATGATTTTCTCCTTGCTTAATCAAACATTCAATGTTGCCTCCTCAGGAATCGCCGCAACTCTTCTCCAAGGAGGTCGCACTGCCCACTCAAATAGAAAGCTGAATGCTTTCAGGTAAGATGCAGTGTTATTCTGTACAGCATGCTATATAGCAGATAATATACTTTAACACACACCAGCACGGTTAATCTCAACTTTAACTAAAGAGAAAGGTGTAAAATAACACCAATATATCCCACCAAGTAATTTCACTGCCTTAAACGTATTTTTCCCCTTTTTGTGTATGATTTTCTCCTTGCTTAATCAAACATTCAATGTTGCCTCATCAGGAATCGCTGGAACTCTGCTCCAAGGTGGTCGCATCGCCCACTCAACCTTTGCTCTCCCTCTGGATCTGACAAGATTCATTGCACTGGCTGTTGCCTCATCAGGAACCGCTGCAACTTTTCTCCAAGGAGGTCACACTGCCCACTCAACCTTTGATCTCCCTCTGGATCTGACAAGACAACAACACCCAGTGTGTAACATTAGCAAAGTAACTGGTGCTGCTTAGCTGCTTCAAAAGTTGAAGCTCATTGTGTGGGATGAGTACAAAGGCCCACAAGAGGTCACTTGAAGCACTCAACAGAACTCTTATTGATTATAAAATCACTCTGTACACTCTGTACAATACCAAACCTATTAGGTTTTCAAACTTTTACCAGAAGGAGTATTCACTTAGTCTTTGGTTGTAACTCCAGCATATTGTAAAATGTTCTATTGTTCTACATTATTGAAATAAATGTTCACTGTTGATTTCTAAACTGACCTGTAAATGTCTGCGATTGTATCTTTTATTTCACTATTCAACTCATTCACTGAATCTTTGTGAATAATGTAATATCACTCCTGGTGCTTGGGAAGAGTTCTTCAATCCCAACAGTTTTATAAGCAGCTTTATAAACATGGCACAGGGTTCTTGAGTTCCCCCTCTCTCCCAAACCGCTTTCCCCCCCATCCCTTTCTCTCCTTCCCGCCCCTCCCTCCCTGCCTCCCCTGCTCTCTCTCTTCCCCCTAACTCGCGCTCTCTCTCTCTCTCTTCCCCTCAACTCGCGCTCTCTCTCTTCCAACAACATGCCCTCGAGAAAGCCTCGGCACCGCCGGGCTCCCCCAGCTAGTAAATAATAAGTGCCTGCATCTTCCCCTCACAGGAGAACAGCTCCCATAACACAGCATATGTTTTGTGATACAACAACAGAAAATGCTGGAAACACTCAGCAGGTCGGGCAACATCGTGGAGAGAGAAACAGAGTAAACGGGGGCGATTTTGCCAGCGCTCAGGGGTCGGGTTTGGATGCGGGACTGCTGGCAAAATCAAAAAGATTGACAGCGGGTCCCGAACCCGCTTCCAACCCACCTCCAATCAATCTTCCCGGGAGTCGGGTCCCCGATTTGCGCATGGACCCGACTCCTAGCGGCGGGAAGAGGGTTATAGTCACTTAACTGCTTTTTAACAGGCAGTTAACAGGCAATTAAGAGGATTTTTCCAGTTTTGACACTTCTACTGTGGGCTTCCCGATGTTGGGAAACCCCTCCAGGGTAAGTGTGGCATGCTGTGGGTCTACGTTAATGTTTGTGTATAGAGGACAGCTGCAGAAGTGGTTTGAAGGATCCAATGGGACACTGGTGAGTTGCAGAGGTAAGAAAATGTTGGGAAAGTCATTTTTAATGTGTTTAGAATTTTCTTACGTGACAAGCTTTGAAGCGTTTGTGTAGTCCCACCTCATTGGGGGAACCTCTCTCACCAGTGACAGATCACTTCTGTAACCTCACCTGCAGCTGCCATCTGTTTTAGCCTAAGGAGAGAGTCACTGGAGAGCCTGGGTGCAAGGGCTCACGTTTATACAGTGATTGTCAGTGTTTGCAGCATCTCAATGCTGTCAAATACTGAAAAAATCATCTGTCAAAAAGAAATGGTGGTGGCCCCTTAAAGAAACATAGAAACATAGAAGATAGGAGCAGGAGTAGGCCATTCAGCCCCTTGAGCCGGCTCCGCCATTCAATGCGATCATGGCTGATCATCTAAATTCAGTACCCGGTCCCTGCTTTCTCCCCATACCCCTTGATCATCAACTGACGTCATCTGACACCGGCTTTCTCTTAATTGGCCGGCAAGCCCACAGGGCCAATTGAAGCAAAATAGCATTTGTGCGTCGGACGTCGCTGTGGGTGGGACTAGAACCCAAAAGGCAGCAGTCCCGCACCCAATGCGCCTGTTCAGGTAAGATCCCAGTCAACATTTCAGGTCTGTGACCCTTCGTCAGAACTGGAAAAGTTTGGAGAGGTAACAGAGGTCATGAAACGCACTATATAAATGCAAGTCTTTCATTTTTTAGTATTACTAGAAAGTGTTAAAGTATGTTTTGTATTAGTTGATATATGTATTCAAGGATAAATGATAGAGAATCTCTTCATGTGCAACAAAGGGCTTCTCTGACAAATGTAACCTATCTTTTGTGTGTGGCAGGGAAAGGGGGAGGGGAGTACAAAACAAAGTGAGGGTCTGGAACAGTTCCCATGGATTGGAGGGTAGCTATTCAAAAAAGGTGCTAGAGAGAAAATGGGGAATAATAGACTGGTAAGCCTGACATCGGTAGTGGGGAAAATGCTAGAGTCCATTATAAAAGATGTAATAGCAGAGCACTTGGAAAACAGTGACAGGATCGGACAAAGTCAACATGGATTTACAAAAGGTAAATTGTGCTTGACTAATCTACTGGAATTTTTTGAGGATGTAACTGGTAAAATAGATAAGGGAGAACCAGTGGATGTGGTGTATTTGGACTTTCAGAAGGCTTTCGATAAAGTCCCGCATAAGAGATTAGCGTGTAAAGTTAAGGCACATGGGATTGGGGGCAAGGTACTGACTTGGATAGAGAACTGGTTGGCAGACAGTAAGCAAAGAGTTGGAATAAATGGGTCTTTTTCCGAGTGGCAGGCAGTGATTAGTGGGGTACCGCAGGGATCGGTGCTAGGACCCCACCTATTCACAATATATATTAATGATCTAGGTGAGGGAACTAGATGTAAAATCTCCAAGTTTGCAGATGACACAAAGCTAGGTGGGCGTGTGTGCTGTGAGGAGGATGCCGAGAAACTCCAATATGATTTGGACAGGTTGGGTGATTGGGCAGAAGCATGGAAGATGCAGTATAATGTGGATAAATGCGAGGTTATCCACTTTGGTGGCAAAAACAGGAAGGCAGATTATTATCTGAATGGCAATAGATTGGGAGAAGGGGAAGTGCAATGAGACCTGTGTGTCCTTGTGCACCAGTCGCTGAAGGTAAGCATGCAGGTGCAGCAGGCAGTTAAGAAGGCAAGTGGTATGTTGTCCTTCGTAGCGAGAGGGTTCGAGTACAGGAACAAGGATGTCTTGCTGCAGTTGTACAGGGCCTTGGTGAGACCACATCTTGAGCATTGTGTGCAGTTTTGGTCGCCTTATCTGAGGATGGATGCTCTTGCCATGGAGGGAGTGCAGCGAAGATTCACCAGACTGATACCTGTGATGGCAGGAATGATGTATGAGGAGAGATTGGGTCGATTGGGCTTGTACTCACTGGAGTTTAGAAGAATGAGAGGGGTCTCATTGAAACTTATAAAATTCTAACAGGACTAGAGAGACTAAATGCAGGAAGGATGTTCCCGATGGTCGGGGAGTCCAGAACCAGGGGTCACAGTCTAAGGATAAGGGGTAAGCCATTTAGGACAGAGATGAGGAGGAATTTCTTCACCCAGAGAGTGGTCTACCTGTGGAAATCTCTGCCACAGTAGGCAGTTGAGGCCAATTCATTAAATATATTCAAGAAGGAGTTAGATATATTTCTTAAGGCTAAAGGGATCAAGGGATATGGGGAGAAGGCAGGGACAGGGTACTGAGTTTGAATGATCAGCCATGATCTCATTGAATGGCGGAGCAGGCTCAAGGGGCCGAATGGCCTACTCCTGATCCTATCTTCTATGTTTCTATGTCTGTGATAGGATTGAAGGCAGGAGAGATTAAATGATAGAAGGAATGATGGTGCATGGCAAAAGGAAATGGTAATGGGACAAGTTAAGAAATAAAAGATGACTCAAGATGAGGTGTAAATAGCACTGGTAGAATCATCTACAGCTGCCATGTGAGACGAAAAAAGAAAGACAATATAGGGGCCAAGGTTATAGTCTGAAATTGTTGAACTTGATGTTGAGTCCAGAAGGCTGTAAAGTGCCTAATCGAAAGATGATGTGCTGTTCCTCGAGCTTACATTGAGCTTCGTTGGAACAATGTAAGAGACTGAGGACAGAGAGATCAGAGTGAGAGTGGAGCAGATAATTAAAGTGACAGGCGACCAGAAGCTTGGGATCACGCTTACAGACTGAATGGAGGCGTTCCACAAAGCAGTCACCCAATTTACATTTGGTCTCCCCAATGTAGAGGAGACCGCATCGTGAGCAGTGATTAAAGTATACTAAATTGCAAGAAGTACAAGTAAATCGCTGTTTCAACTGGAAGAAGTGTTTGAGGCCCTGGACAGTGGGAAGGGAGGAGGTAAAATGCCAGTTGTTGCATCTCCTGTGCTTGCATGGGAAGGGTGTTGGGGGTGATTGAGGAGTGGACCAGGGTGTCGCGGAGGGAGCGGTCCCTTCGGAATGCTGAAAGTGGAGGTGAGGGGAAGATGTGTTTGGTGGTGGGATCACGCTGGAGGTGGCGGCAATGGCGGAGGATGATCAGTTGAATGTGGAGGCTGGTGGGGTGACAGGTGAGGACAAGGGAAACCCTATCGTGGTTCTGGGAGGGAGGGGAAGGGGTGAGAGCAGAAGTGTGGGAAATGGAACGGACACGGTTGAGGGCCATGTCAACCATGGTAGAGATGAACCCTCGGTTGAGGAAAAAGGAAGACGTATCAGAAGCACTAGTATGGAAGGTGGCATCGTCAGAACAGATGCGGTGGAGACGGAGAAACTGGGAGAATGGAATAGAATCCTTACAGGAAGCGGGGTGGGAGGAAGTGTAGTCCAGGCAGCTGTGGGAGTCAGTGGGCTTATAGTGAATATTTGTCGATGGCCTATCCCCAGAAATGGAGAGAGAAAAGTCAAGGAAGAGAAGGGAAGAGCCGGAGATGGACCACGTGAAGGTGAAGGAAGGGTGGAAATTGGAAGCAAAATGAATGAACTTTTCTAGTTCAGGGCAAGAGCAGGAGACGGCTCCAATACAGTCATCAATGTACCAGAAAAAGAGGTGAGGGAGGGGACCTGAGTAGGACTGGAACAAAGAATGTTCCACATATCCAATGCAAAGGCAGGCATAGCTAGGGCCCATGCGGGTTCCCATAGCAATACCTTTAATTTGTAGGAAGTGAGTGGAGTCAAAGGAGAAGTTGTTCAATGTGAGAACAACTTCAGCCAGGCGGAGGAACGTGGTGGTGGATGGGGACTGGTTGGGCCTCTGTTCAAGGTAGAAGCGGAGCGCCCTCAGGCTGTCCTGGTGAGGGATGGAGGTGTGGAGGGATTGGACATCCATAGTGAAAAGGAGACAGTTGGCGCCAGGAAACTGGAAACTGTTAAAATGGCGGAAGACTCGCGGATGTAGGTGGGAAGAAACTTGACAAGGGGAGAAAAAATAGAAACGAGATAGGAAGAGATCAGTCTGTGGAGCAAGAACAGGCTGAAATAATGGGTCTACCAGGGCAGCCCTGTTTGTGGATCTTGGCAAGGAGGTAGTAGCGGGCTGTGCGGGGTTGGGGGACTGTTAGGTTGACAACCATGGACGGAAGATCTCCAGAGGAGATGAGGTCAGTGACAGTCTTGGAAACAATGGCTTGATGTTTCTTAGTGGGGTCATGGCCCAGGGGAAGGTAGGAGGAGGTGTCGGAGAGTTGCCGTTCAGCCTCCGCACGGTAGAGGTCGGTTCGCCAAACAACAACAGCCACCCTTGCCAACGATGTAAGTGTTGAATTGGAGAAAACGGAGTGCTGCAAGTTCAGAGGAAGATAGGTTAGAGTGTGTGAGGTGAGCGGAGAAATTGAGATGGCCGATGTCACGCCAGCAGTTAGCAATGCAAAGATCTAGAGAGGGTAAGAGGCCAGAGGAAGGGGTCCAGGTAGAATGGGAATTCTGAAAGTGGGAGAAAGAGTGAAGACTCCTGGCCATAGAAGTGGGCATGGAGGCGAAGGCGACGGAAAAAGAACTCGGCATCACGCCGAGCTCGAAATTCATCGAGATGGGGGTGAAAGGGGATGAAGCTCAGGCCTTTGCTGAGGACTGATCATTCGGAGTCAGTGAGGCAAAGGTCAGAGGGGGTAGTGAAAACATGACAGGGGGTGAGATTGGAAGAAGGGATGGCGTCAGAGGAAAGTGACGGGGACGAAGGTTCCAGAGGGTTATTGGTGTCCAAGAGTTGTTGAAGCTTGTGGTCCTTGATATTTAACTGTAAAAGCTGACCCTTTTAGGCTCAAGGCTGCATTGCCTCTTTCTCTTCCATCTCTCTCTTTCTCAAACATGTATACAAATACAACTAGAGAACGGAAGTAGAGGAGTAGCCAAGTTCATGACAAGGTTCCAGATGTTATATATCCACTTTGGTAGGAAAAAAAAAAGCAAATTGTTTTTTAAATGGGGAGAGATTACAAAATGCTGCAGTACAGAGGGATCTGGGGGTCCTTGTACATGAATCACAAAAAGTTAGCATGCAGCTACAGCAAGTAATTAGGAAGGCATATGGAATGTTGGTCTTTAGTGCAAAGGGAATGGAGTATTAAAGTAGGGAAGTCCTGTTACAACTGCACAGAGCGTTGGTGAGGCCACACCTGGAGTACTGCGTACAGTTTTGGTCTCCTTATTTAAGGAAGGATATACCTGCATTGGAGGCAGTTCAGAGAAGGTTCACGAGGTTGATTCTGGAGATGAAGGGGTTGTCTTATGAAGAAAGGTTGAGCAGGTTGGACCTATACTCATTGGAGTTTAGAAGAATGAGAGGGGATCTTATTGAAACATAGAAGATTCTGAAGGGGCTTGACAGGGTAGATGCAGAGAGGATGTTTCCCCTCGTGGGGGAATCTAGAACTAGGGGGCATAATTTCAGAATAATGGGGCACCTTTTAAATCGGAAATGAGGAGGAATTTCTTCTCTCAGAGGGTCGTGAATCTTTGGAATTCTCTACCCAAGAGAGCTGTGGAGGCTGGATCATTGAATATATTTAAGGTGGAAGTAGACAGATTTTTGAAAGGTAAGGGAGTCAAGGGTTATGGGGAGCGGGCAGGGAAGTGGAGTTGAGGCCAAGATCAGATCAGCCATGATCTTATTGAATGGCGGAGCAGGCTCGAGGGGCCAAATGAACTACTCCTGCTCCTATGTCTTATGTCTTATGTCTTATTGTCAGCCTCACCAAATTTCAAACTAATGTAGACCAAATGGAACAGGACATTATTGCCCAACCCAGCTGTTCGATGATATAAGATTGCTTGCTTTCAAAACTGGAAAAGTGTTCCATTCCTCAGTGATGGCATCTTCACCTTCTTGAGCACAAAATTCACAAAAAAAACGAGCATGTATCACATATTCATAAATATTTCTGCATGTTTAGGATTTTAATAATCCATGTCCTCGAGTCTAAGATCCAGGCCTCAGAGTTAAGAAGACAAGAGCCCAGACCAGGCAGGTGGCATCTGACAGAGAGAAATTCACACATACTCCCTGCAAAATTGTTATCATCAAGAAGACTCTGCATGTTGGAGAAGGCCAGATTCCATTTAACATCTATTGACCTCCCTTATAGTACAGAACCTCCTGGGGGGCTATAAAAACTTTTTAGACAATAAAGGTTAGTTCATCTCTGCCCCGAGTCTCGGATTGGCAAACCATTCAATAAATCTCTGAGCTTTCCTCTGATATTTGGTTGTGAATGTTGAAATCTTCAACATTTCTTAAAGTGACACATAACTTACAGAAATAAAAGTGAACGCTTTATCCAAGGCATGACATTCTGAACAGCACTGAAAAGAGTATTATGACACTGTATCCTAATCTGCTATGAAATTTATGTATGACGTTTTCTGATGATTAACTTAAAAGACAAAGGTGTTGGCCTGGAATTTGCGTTCAGCGGTGAAGCAAAGGCCTTCGCCACTGACCCCAAAGAATTCTGCCCACAGAGATCCCGTGATCTCTGTGACGAGAAGTTTGCCTTTTTCGGTGCGTAAGTAATTTCTGTGCAGTGGAGTGGGGGATCCCCTGGCGCAATCTGCTGTGATGTCAACAAGCTGTCTAAGCAGCCAATCACATTGCAGAATTCTCACAGACAGGGAACCAGCAAATGAAGAAACTGCTTATATTTGGACTTTTAAAAAAATGTTAGAGAACAAAACAAAGGTTGGGGCTCTCATGTGAGGATAAGGTAGAATCTGAAATATCATGAACAAACTTTAAAAAAAAAAAAACTTTTTTTTGGAAGTTTCTTAAAAATTGTAATTGTTATCATAATGCAGAAATTTGACACTCCACAAAATTTAAATTCATTTTTCAGGGCTGTAATGTTTCTTTACCAGTCAATACGCTGTTAAAACGCCAGTTACATCTAATCCAACGAGGTCTAACTTTTAATGAGGTATTTAATAGCGATATTACTGCAGAAAGGATCTAGTCATGCTCCAGCTATCATGAGGTGTGGGGTAGGCTGGAAGGACCAGCTGGTCTTTTCCTGCCTTTCATTTTCATATGTTTGTATAATGCCTCATACTGCAAGTTATTCTTTCAGTTGTACCATCAGGGGAGAAGGTGATTCCTGCAAGAGGATAATGACAGCCCTCCAGTAACAACAACAGCAACAACGTCTATTTATATAGCGCCTTTAACATAGTAAAATGTCGCAAGGCGCTGCACAGGAGTGTTTTAAGACAAAAAGTTTGACCCCCAGCCACATAAAGATAAATTAGGGCAGGTGACCAAAAGCTCGGTCATAGATGTAGGTTTTAAGGAGCGTCTTAAAGGAGGAAAGAGAGGTACCGAGGCGGAGAGGTTTAGGCAGGGAATTCCAGAGCTTAGGGCCTTGGCAACAAAAGGCACGGCCACCAATGGCTGAGTGATTATAATCAGGGATGCTCAATAGTCAAGTCTAGAGGTAACAAAGGCATGGACAAGGGTTTCAGCAGCAGATGAGCTGAGGCAAGGGCAGAGACGGGCGATGTTATGGAGGTGGAAATAGGCGGTCTTTGTTATGCTGCGGATATGTGGTCGGAAGCTCATTTCAGGGTCAAATATGACACCAAAGTTGCGAACAATGTGGTTCAGCCTCAGACAGATGTTAGGGAGAGGGATGCAGTCAGTGGCTAGGGAACGGAATTTGTGGCAGGGACCGAAAACAATGACTTTTGTCTTCCCAATATTTAATTAGACAAGAGGGACAAATGTCTTTGTTGCACTGAGAAGGAAAGTTACAACAGCATTAAAACCTAAACAACGTTATGCTATTCTAGAAGACACATACGACAAAACAAAACCCCAGCTGTGGCTTGGAAGCATATTGGCAGCGTTTAACAGAAGCCAGATGTACCCTTGACAAAAATACCATGTTGAAAGATGCTCATCCAGATTCAACTCAGCATCACTTAACATTGATACAGAAACCTCATTTGTGCAGCTGGAACACTTCCAGTTCACTTGACTTGAAAACATATGTTGTACACTTAAGTGCATTTAGATGTAGCAAGTGAGCAACATCAAAATGCACTTAAGTGTAAATCCCAGCGCAAAGGAGCAATCTGAAGGCTCATATGATGAGCACTGTGGGGGGGACATGACCATATCTGCATAGCTGCATCGGGCAGTCATGAATAGAAATTAATTTAATGTATTGCTTTCCTTGGATTGCTGGGCGGGAGAGGGATTTTGATTCAGTAAACCTGAGTTGTTTTCAAAATTATTACGAGGGGCAAAGCCACACAGTTGATGAGGCCTCCGCTAATTGGGAAGGAGCTGCAAATACAGCCTGGGCTGAAACAGCAGCTGCTGTGAAAACGAACCAACTGAGCCGAGGCATCAGATAAAATCACATTTATCTTGATACCTACATGTGTTTGAAACCCAAGTGTGAGCTTTAATATTGACACAAATACGATGAGCAGATCCTTGGCATTTAATACAAAATGAAATATTGCATTTGCTGCGAGGAATAGACTGTGTCTGGGCTGTATCATTTTGTAATGGAAACTCATTTAATCTCAAAGAACAACATGTTAGTTATTCAGTGCACTCCATTTGCCACGGTGCAATTATGTTGCGCTGGTCCAGAAATTCGGGTCACAACGCGTGATTACGCACGGGGTACTCACACGTAGGCCCAATGAAAGTGCTGGTTTCGTGCATAGGAACATAGAAGATAGGAGCAGGAGTAGGCCATTCGGCCCCTCGAGCCTGCTCCGCCATTCAATGAGAGCATGGCTGATCATCCAAATTCAGTACCCTGTTCCTGCCTTCGCCCCATATCCCTTGATCCCTTTAGCCTTAAGAAATATATCCAACTCCTTCCTGAATATATTTAATGAATTGGCCTCTACTGCCTTCTTTGGTAGAGAATTCCACAGGTTCACCACTCTCTGGGTGAAGAAATTCCTCCTCATCTCTGTCCTAAATGGCTTACCCCTTATCCTTAGACTGTGACCCCTGGTTCTGGACTCGCCGACCATCGGGAACATCCTTCCTGCATTTAGTCTCTCTAGTCCTGTTAGAATTTTATAAGTTTTGATGAGATCCCCTCTCATTCTTCTAAACTCCAGCGAGTACAAGCCCAATCGGCCCAATCTCTCCTCGTATGTCATTCCAGCCATCCCAGGTATCAGCCCGGTGAATCTTTGCTGCACTCCTTCCATGGCAAGAGCATCCTTCCTCAGATAAGGCGACCAAAACTGCACACAATGCTCAAGATGTGGTCTCACCAAGGCCCTGTACAACTGCAGCAAGACATCCTTGTTCCTGTACTCGAACCCTCTCGCTACGAAGGCCAACATACCATTTGCCTTCTTAACCGCCTGCTGCACCTGCATGCTTACTTTCAGTGACTGGTGCACAAGGACGCCCACGTCTCATTGCACTTCCCCTTCTCCCAATCTATTGCCATTCAGATAATACTCTGCCTTCCTGTTTTTGACACCAAAGTGGATAACCTCGCATTTATCCACGTTATATTGCATCTGCCATGCTTCTGCCCAATCACCCAACCTGTCCAAATCATACTGGAGTTTCTCGGCATCGTCCTAACAGCACACACGCCCACCCAGCTTTGTGTCATCTGCAAACTTGGAGATATTCATCTAGTTCCCTCGTCCAGATCATTAATATATATTGTGAATACCTGGGGTCCAAGGACCGATCCCTGCGGTACCCCACTAGTCACTGCCTGACACTCGGAAAAAGCCGTTTATTCCAACTCTTTGCTTTCTGCCTGCCAGCCAGTTCTCTATCCAAGTCAACACCTGCCCCCAATCCCATGTGACTTAATTTTACACGCTAATCTCTTATGCAGGACCTTACCGAAAGCCTTTTGAAAATCCAAATACACCACATCCACTGGTTCTCCCTTATCTATTTTACCAGTTACATCCTCAAAAATTCCAGTAGATTAGTCAAGCACAATTTACCTTTTGTAAATCCATGTTGACTTTGTCTGATCCGGTCACTTTTTTCCAAGTACTCTGCTATTACATCCTTTATAATCACAGAAATCACAGAAACCCCACAGTGCAGATAGAGGCCATTTGGGCCCATCGAGCCTGCACCGACACATATCCCACCCGATCCCCATAACCCCTACATCAACACATATCCCACCCTATCCCCGTAACCCCACGTATTTAATCCCCCTAACACTAAGGGTCAAGTTATCATAGCCAATCAACCTAACCCGCACATCTTTGGACTGTGGGAGGAAACCGGAGCACCCGGAGGAAACCCACGCAACCACGGGGAGAATGTGCAAACTCCACACAGACAGTCACCCGAGGCCGGATTCGAACCCGGGTCCCTGGCGCTGTGAGGCAACAGTGCTAACCATTATGCCACCGTGCTGGACTCTAGCATTTTCCCCACTACCGATGTTAGGCTTACCGGTCTGTAATTCCGCGTTTTCTCTCTACCGCCCTTTTTGAACAGTGGGGTAACATTAGCTACCTGCCAATCCATGGGTACTGTTCCAGAGTCTATTGAATTCTGGAAGATGACCAGCAATGCATCTACTATTTCTAGGGCCACTTCCTTAAGTACCCTAGGATGTAGATTATCAGGCCCTGGGGATTTATTGGCCCTCATTCCCATCAATTTCCCTAACACCATTTCCCTACAAATACTGATTTCTATCAGTTCCTCCCTGTCATTAGAACCCATGTTCCCCGACCTCTTTCGGAGGTTATTTGTGTCCTCCTTTGTGAAGACAGAAACAAAGTATGTAATTAATTGGTCAGCCATTTCTTTGTTCCCCATTATAAATTCCCCTGATTCTGACTGCAAGGGACCTACGCTTGACTTCACTAATCTTTTTCTCTTCACATATCTATAAAAGCTTTTACAGTCAGTTTTTATGTTCCCTGCAAGCTTTCTCTCATACTCTATTTTCCCCCTCTTAATTAATCCCTTTATCCTCCTTCGCTGAATCCTAAACTGCTCCCAGTCCTCAGGTTTACTGCTTTTTCTGGCCAATTTAAATGTCCTCTCCTTGGATCTTATGCTATCCCTAATTTCCCTTGTTAGCCACGGTTGAGTCATCTTTTTTGTTTTATTTTTATGCCAAACTAGGATGAACAAATTCCATAGTTCATCCCTGCGGTCTTTGAATGTTTGCCATTGCCCATCCACCGTCAACCCTTTGAGTGACATTCCCCAATCAATCCTACCCAACGCGCACCTCATACCATCGTAGTCTCCTTTATTTAAATTCAGGACCCTAGTCTCTGAGTCAACTATTTCACTCTCCATCTTAATGAAGAATTCTATCATATTATGATCGCTCTGACCCAAGGGGCCTTGCACAACATGATTGCTAATTAATCCTTTCTCATTACATAATACCCAGCCTAAGATGGCCTGATCTCTGGTTGGTTCATCAATATAATGGTCCAGGAAACCATCCCATATACACTCCAGGAATTCCTCCTCCACAGTATTGTTACTAATTTGGTTAGCCCAATCTATATGTAGATTAAAGTCACCCATGATAACAGCTGTGCCCTTATTGCACGCTTCTCTAATTTCCTGTTTAATGCCATCCCCGACCTCCGCATTACTGTTTGGAGGTCTATATACCACTCCCACTAACGTTTTCTGCCCCTTGGTATTTTTCAGTTCTACCGATACAGATTCCACATCATCAGAGCTAATATCCTTCCTTTCAATTGTGTTAATCCCCTGTTTAACCAGCACTGCTACCCCATCTCCTTTTCCTTTTTGCCTATCTTTCCTGAGTATTGAATACCCCTGGATGTTGAGTTCCCAGCCTTGGCCACCCTGGAGCCATGTTTCCGTAATCCCAATCATATCTTATTTGTTTACCTCTATTTGTGCAGCTAATTCACCCACCGTATTACGAATGCTCCTCACATTAAGACACAAAGCCTTCAAGCTTGTTTTTTTAATGCTCTTACATCCTTTAGAATTATTATTTACTGTGGCCATGTTTGATTTATACCCTTGATTTCTCTGTCTTCCACTTTTGTTTTTCTCCTTCCTGTCTTTTGCTTCTATCCTTGCTTACCTTTCCTCTGTCTCCCTGCACAGGTTCCCAAACCCCTGCCATTTTAGTTTAAATCCTCCCCCAGAGCATTAGCAAACATTCCCCCTAGGACATCGGTCCTGGCCCTGCCCAGGTGCAAACCATCCGTTTTGTACTGGTTCCACCTCCCCCAGAACCGGTTCCAATGTCCCAGGAATTTGAATCCCTCCCCCTTGCACTATTCCTCTAGCCACGTATTCATCTGAAATATCTCTCTATTGATACTCTGACTAGCATCGTGGCACTGGTAGCAATCCTGAGATTACTACCTTTGAGTTCCTATTTTTTAATTTACCTCCTAACTCCCTATATTCAGCTTTTAGGACCCCATCCCGGTTTTTACCTACATCGTTGGCACCTATATGCACCATGACAACTGGCTGTTCACCCTCCCCTTCCAAAATGCTCTGCAGCCGCTCTGAGACATCCTTGACCCTTGCAACAGGGAGGCAACACACCATCCTGGAGTCTCATTTGCGGCCGCAGAAATGCCTATCTGTTCCCCTTAAAATAGAATCCCCTATTACTATAGCTCTCCCCTCTTTTTCTTCCCATCCAGTGCAGCAGAACCACCCCTGGTGCCAGGAAGTTGGCTGCTGCTGCCTTCCCCGGGTAAGCCATCCCCCCCATCAGGATCCAAAGCAGTATATCTGTTTGAGAGGGGCATGGCCACAGGGGACCCCTGCACATCCTGCCTGTGCCTACTGCTCTGCCTGTTGGTCACCTGTTCACTTTCTGCCTGTGCCACATTTACCTGCAGTGTGACCAACTGATTAAACATGCTATTCACGATGTCGTCAGCATCGCGAATGGTCCAGTATGTATCCAATCACTGCTCCAGTGCCGCAATGCGGTCTGCCAGTAGCTGCAGCTGGACATACTTCCTGCACACGTGGTTGTCAGGGACACAGGAAATGTCCCTGAGTTCCCACATAGCGCAGGAGGAGCATACCACGGCTCCGGGCTGTCATGCCATGAATTACCCTTTAATTAATTGCAATTAAATTAAATCAAATCAATCCCACCGATTTCACTACAGCTAAATGAGATACTTAAGTGCCCTGGTTTACAAACAGTCATCGCAAACCACTATGAAAATTTTTGGGCATTGTATTGCTAGAGACCACTTATTGCCAGGTAGACTAAGAAGGGCATTGTATTGCCAGGTAGATTAAGAAGGGCATTGTATTGCCAGGTAGACTAAGAATGGCATTGTATTGCCAGGTAGATTAAGAAGGCCATTGTATTGCCAGGTAGAAAAAGTAGGGCATTGTTTTGCCAGGTAGACTAAGAAGGGCATTGTATTGCCAGGTAGACTAAGAACGGCATTGTATTGCCAGGTAGATTAAGAAGGGCATTGTGTAGCCAGGTAGACAAAGAAGGGCATTGTATTGATAAGAGTAGAATCGGAAGGACAAGGTACTGCCAGGTAGACTAAGAAGCGCATTGTATTGCCAGATAGACTAAGAAGGGCATTGTATTGCCAAGTAGATTAAGAAGGGCATTGTATTGCCAGGTAGATTAAGAGGGGCATTGTATTGCTAAACTTAGAATAGGAAGGGCATTGTATTGCCAGGTATACTAAGAAAGGCATTGTATTGCCAGGTAGACTAAGAAGGGCATTGTATTGCCAGATAGACTAAGAAAGGCATTGTGTTGCCAGGTATACTAAGAAGGGCATTGTATTGCCAGATAGACTAAGAAAGGCATTGTATTGCCAGGTAGACTAAGAAGGGCATTGTATTGCCAGGTAGACTAAGAAGGACATTGTATTGCCAGGTAGACTAAGAAGGGCACTCTAATGCCAGATAGACTATGAAGGGCATTGTATTGCCAGGTAGACTAAGAAGGGCATTGTATTGCCAGGTAGACTAAGAAGGGCACTCTAATGCCAGATAGACTATGAAGGGCATTGTATTGCCAGGCAGACTAAGAAGGGCACTGTATTGCCAGGTAGACTAAGTAGGGCACTCTATTGCCAGATAGACTAAGAAGGGCATTGTATTGCCGGGTAGACACAGGAGGACGTTGTATTGCCAGGTACACTAAGAAGGACATTGTATTGCCAGGTAGACTAAGAAGGACATTGTATTGCCAGATAGACTAAGGACGACGTTGTATTGCCAGGTACACTAAGAAGGACATTCTATTGCCAGGTAGACTAAGAAGGGCATTGAATTGCCAGGTAGACTAAGATGGGCATTGTATTGCCAGGTAGACTAGATGAAGGGCATTGTGTTGCCAGATAGACTAAGAAGGGCATTTTATTGCTAAGAGTAGAATAAGAAGGGCATTGTATTGCCAGATAGACTAAGAAGGGATTTCTATTGCCAGGTAGACTAAGAAGGCCTTTGTATTGCCAGAAAGACTAAGAAGGGCATTGTATTGGCTGAGAGACTAAGAAGCGCATTGTATTGGCAGGTAGACTAAGAAGGGCATTGTATTGCCAGAAAGACCAAGAAGGGCATTGTATTGCCAGGTAGATTAAGAATGGCATTGTGTTGCCAGGTACACTAAGAAGGGTATTGTATTGCCAGGTAGACTAAGAATGGCATTGTGTTGCCAGGTAGACTAAGAAGGGCATTGTATTGCCAGAAAGACTAAGAATGGCACTGTGTTGCCAGGTAGACTAAGAAGGGTATTGTATTGCCAGAAAGACTAAGAATGGCACTGTGTTGCCAGGTGGACTAAGCAGGGCATTGTATTGGCTGAGAGACTAAGAAGGGCATTGTATTGCCAGGTAGACTAAGAAGGGCATTGTATTGCCAGATAGACTAAGAAAGGCATTGTATTGCCAGGTAGACTAAGAAGGGCATGGTATTGCCAGGTAGACTAAGAAGGGCACTCTATTGCCACATAGACTAAGAAGGGCACTGTATTGTCAGGTAGACTAAGATGGGCATTGTATTGCCAGGTAGACTAACAAGGGCATTGTATTGCCAGGTAGACTAAGAAGGGCATTGTATTGCCAGGTAGACTAAGTAGGGCACTCTATTGCCAGATAGACTAAGAAGGACATTGTATTGCCAGGTAGACTAAGGACGACATTGTATTGCCAGGTACACTAAGAAGGACATTCTATTGCCAGGTAGACTAAGATGGGCATTGTATTGCCAGGTAGACTAGATGAAGGGCATTGTGTTGCCAGATAGACTAAGAAGGGCATTTTATTGCTAAGAGTAGAATAAGAAGGGCATTGTATTGCCAGATAGACTAAGAAGGGATTTATATTGCCAGGTAGACTAAGAAGGGCATTGTATTGCCAGAAAGACTAACAAGGGCATTGTATTGGCAGGTAGACTAAGAAGGGCATTGTATTGCCAGGTAGACTAAGAAGGGCATTGTATTGCCAGGTAGACTAAGAAGGGCATTGTATTGCCAGAAAGACCAAGAAGGGCATTGTATTGCCAGGTAGATTAAGAATGGCATTGTGTTGCCAGGTAGGCTAAGAAGGGTATTGTATTGTCAGGTAGACTAAGAATGGCATTGTGTTGCCAGGTAGACTAAGAAGGGCATTGTATTGCCAGGTAGGCTAAGAATGGCGTTGTGTTGCCAGGTAGACTAAGAAGGGCATTGAATTGCCAGAAAGACTAAGAATGGCATTGTGTTGCCAGGTAGACTAAGAAGGGTATTGTATTGCCAGAAAGACTAAGGATGGCATTGTGTTGCCAGGTGGACTAAGAAGGGCATTGTGCTGCCAAGTAGACTAAGAAGGGCATTGTGTTGCCAGATAGACTAAGAAGGACATTGTATTGCCAGGTAGACTAAGAAGGGCATTGTGTTGCCAGGTAGACTAAAAAGGGCATTGTATTGCCAGAAAGACTAAGAAGGGCATTGTGTTGCCAGATAGACTAAGAAGGACATTGTATTGCCAGGTAGACTAAGAAGGGCATTGTGTTGCCAGGTAGACTAAAAAGGGCAGTGTATTGCCAGGTAGGTAAAGAAGGGCATTGTGTTGCCAGGTAGACTAAGAAGGGCATTGTATTGCCAGAAAGACTAAGAAAAGCATTGTGTTGCCAGGTAGACTAAGAAGGGCATTGTATTGCCAGGTTGACTAAGAATGGCATTGTGTTGCCAGGTAGACTAAGAAGGGCATTGCATTGCCAGGTAGAAAAAGTAGGGCATTGTGTTGCCAGGTAGACTAAGAAGGGCATTGAATTGCCAGGTAGACAAAGAAGGGCATTGTATTGCCAGGTAAACTAAGAAAGGCATTGTATTGCCAGGTAGACTAAGAATGGCATTGTATAGCCAGGTAGACAAAGACGGGCATTGTATTGATAAGAGAAGAATCGGAAGGACATGGTATTGCCAGTTAGATTAAGAAGCACATTGTATTGCCAGATAGACTAAGAAGGGCATTGTATTCCCAGGTAGACTAAGAAGGGCATTGTATTGCCAGATAGACTAAGAAGGGCATTGTGTTGCCAGGTAGACTAAGAATGGCATTGTGTTGCCAGGTAGACTAAGAAGGGCAGTGTATTGCCACGTGGACTAAGAATGGCATTGTGTTGCCAGGTAGACTAAAACGGGCATTGTATTGCCAGGTAGGTTAAGAAGGGCATTGTGCTGCCAGGTAGACTAAGAAGGGCATTGTATTGCCAGGTAGACTAAGAATGGCATTGTGTTGCCAGGTAAAATAAGAAGGGCATTGTATTGCCAGGTAGAAAAAGTAGGGCATTGTATTGCCAGGTAGACTAAGAAGGACATGGTATTGCCAGGTAGACTAAGAATGGCATTGTGTTGCCAGGTAGACTAAGAAGGGCATTGTATTGCCAGGTAGAAAAAGTAGGGCACTTGTATTGCCAGGTAGACTAAGAAGGGCACTGTATTGCCAGGTAGACGAAGAAGGGCATTGTATTGCCAGATAGACTAAGAAGGGCACTTGTATTGCCAGGTAGACTAAGATGGACATTGTATTGCTAAGAGTGGACTAAGATGGGCATTGTATTGCCAGGTAGACTAAGAATGGCATTGTGTTGCCAGGTAGACTAAGAAGGGCATTGTATTGCCAGGTAGAAAAAGTAGGGCACTTGTATTGCCAGGTAGACTAAGAAGTGCACTGTATTGCCAGGTAGACTAAGAAGGACATTGTATTGCCAGATAGACTAAGAAGGTCATTGTATTGCCAGATAGACTAAGAAGGGCATTGTATTGCCAGGCAGGCTAAGATGGGCATTGTATTGCTAAGAGTGGACTAAGAAGGGCATTGTATTGCCAGGTACACTAGGAATGGCATTGTGTTGCCAGGTAGACTAAGAAGGGCATTGTATTGCCAGGTAGACTAAGAAGGACATGGTATTGCCAGATAGACTAATAAGGGCACATGTATTGCCAGGTAGACTAAGAATGGCACGGTATTGCCAGGTAGACTAAGAAGGGCACTGTATTGCCAGGTAGACTAAGAAGGGCATTGTATTGCCAGATAGACAAAGAAGGGCACTTGTATTGCCAGGTAGACTAAGAAGGGCACGGTATTGACAGGTAGACTAAGAAGGGCACTGTATTGCCAGGTAGACTAAGAAGGGCAATTTATTGCCAGATAGACTAAGAAGGGCACTTGTATTGCCAGGTAGACTAAGAACGGCATTGTATTGCCAGGTAGACAAAGAAGGGCATTGTTTTGCCAGATAGACTAAGAAGGGCACTTGTATTGCCAGGTAGACTAAGAAGGGCACGGTATTGCCAGGTAGACTAAGAAGGGCACTGTATTGCCAGATAGACTAAGAAGGGCATTGTATTGCCAGGTAGACTAAGAAGGGCACTGTATTGCCAGTTAGACTAAGAAGGGTATTGTATTGCCAGGTAGACTAAGATGGGCATTGTTTTGCCAGGTAGACTAACAAGGGTATTGTATTGCCAGGTAGACTAAGAAGGGCATTCTATTGCCAGTTAGACTAAGAAGGATATTGTATTGCCAGATAGGCTAAGAAGGGCATTGTATTGCCAGGTAGGCTAAGATGGGCATTGTATTGCCAGGTAGACTAACAAGGGCATAGTATTGCCAGGTAGACTAAGAAGGACATTGTATTGCCAGGTAGACTAAGAAGGACATTGTATTGCCAAGTAGACTAAGAAGGGCATTGTATTGCCAGATAGACTAAGGAGGGCATTTTCTTGCCAGTTACACTAAAAAGGGCATTGTGTTGCCAGAAAGACAAAGAAGGGCATTGTATTGCCAGATAGACTAAGAATGGCATTGTGTTGCCAGGTAGACTAAGAAGGGCATTGTATTGCCAGGTAGACTAAGAAGCACTTTGTATTGCCAGATAGACTAAGAAGGGCATTGTATTGCAAGTTAGATTAAGAAGGGCATTGTACTGCCAGATAGACTAAGAAGGCATTGTATTGCCAGGCAGACTAAGATGGGCATTGTATTGCTAAGAGTGGACTAAGAAGGGCATTGTATTGCCAGGTAGACTAAGAATGGCATTGGATTGCCGGGTAGACTAACAAGGGCATTGTGTTGCCAGGTAGACTAAGATGGGCATTGTATTGCCAGGTAGACTAACAAGGGCATTGAATTGCCAGGTAGACTAAGAAGGGCATTGTATTGCCAGGTAGACTAAGAAGGGCATTGTGTTGCCAGGTCGACTAAGCAGGGCATTGTATTGCCGGAAAGACTAAGAAGGGCATTGTGTTGCCAGGTAGACTAAGAGGGCATTGTATTGCCAGGTAGACAAGAAAGGCATTCTGTTGCCAGGTAGACTAAGAAGGGCATTGCATTGCCAGGTAGACAAGAAAGGCATTCTGTTGCCAGGTAGACAAAGAAGGGCATTGTATTGCCAGAAAGACTAAGAAGGGCATTGTGTAGCCAGGTAGACTAAGAAGGGCATTGCATTGCCAGGCAGCCTAAGATGGGCATTGTATTGCTAAGAGTAGACTAAGAAGGGCATTGTGTTGCCAGGTAGACTAAGAAGGGCATTGTATTGCCATGTAGACTAAGAATGGTATTGTGTTGCCAGGTAGACTACGAAGGGCATTGTATTGCCAGGTAGACTAAGAAGGGCACTGCGTTGCCAGGTAGACTAAGAAAGGCATTGTATTGTGAGAAAGGCTAAGAAGGGCATTGTATTGGCAAGTAGACTAAGAAGGACATTGTGTTGCCAAGTAGACTAAGAAGGACATTGTATTGTGAGAAAGGCTAAGAAGGGCATTGTATTGGCAAGTAGACTAAGAAGGGCACTGTGTTGCCAGGTAGACTAAGAAGGGCATTGTATTGCCAGAAAGACTAAGAAGGGCATTGTGTTGCCAAGTAGACTAAGAAGGACATTGTATTGGCATGTAAACTAAGAATGGCATTGTGTTGCCAGGTAGACTAAGAAGGGCATTGTGTTGCCAAGTAGACTAAGAAGGACATTGTATTGGCATGTAGACTAAGAATGGTATTGTGTTGCCAGGTAGATTAAGAAGGGCATTGTGTTGCCATGTAGACTAAGAATGCCATTGTGTTGCCAGGTAGACGACGAAGGGCATTGTACTGCCAGGTAGACGAAGAAGGGCACTGTGTTGCCAGGTAGACTAAGAAGAGCATTGTATTGGCTGAGAGACAAAGAAGGGCATTGTATTGCCAGGTAGACTAAGAAGGGCATTGTATTGCCAGGTAGGTTAAGAAGGGCATTGTGCTGCCAGGTAGACTAAGAAGGGCATTTTATTGCCAGGAAGACTAAGAAAGGCATTGTGTTGCCAGGTAGACTAAGAAGGGCAGTATATTGCCAGGTAGACTAAGAAGGATATTGTTTTGCCAGGTAGTTTAAGAAGGGCATTGTGCTGCCAGGTAGACTAAGAAGGGCATTGTGTTGCCAGGTGGACTAAGAAGGGCATTGTATTGCCAGGTAGTCTAAGAGTCTAAGAAGGACGTTGTATTGCCAGGTAGACTAAGAAGGACATTGTATTGCCAGGTAGACTTAGAAGGGCATTGTATTGCCAGGTAGACAAGAAGGGCATTCTGGTGCCAGGTAGACTAAGAAGGGCATTGTATTGCCAGAAAGACTAAGAAGGGCATTGTGTAGCCAGGTAGACTAGGAAGGGCATTGTATTGCCAGATAGACTAAGACGGGCATTGTATTGCCAGATAGACTAAGAAGGGCTTTCTATTGCCAGGCAGACTAAGATGGGCATTGTATTGCCAGGTAGATTAAAAAGGGCATTGTTTTGCCAGGTAGACTAAGAAGGGCATTGTATTGCCAGGTAGACTAAGAATGGCATTGTGTTGCCAGGTAGACTAAGAAGGGCATTGTATTGCCAGGTAGACTAAGAAGGGCATTGTGTTGCCAGGTAGACAAGGAGGGCATTGTTTTGCCAGGTATACTAAGAAGGGCATTGTATTGCCAGGTAGACTAACAAGGGCATTGAATTGCCAGATAGACTAAGAAGGACATTGTATTGCCAGGTAGGCTAAGAAGGGCATTGTATTGCCAGGTAGACTAAGAAGGTCATTGTGTTGCCAGGTCGACTAAGCAGGGCATTGTATTACCAGAAAGATTAAGAAGGGCATTGTCTTGCCAGGTAGACTAAGAAGGGCATTGTATTGGCTGAGAGATTAAGAAGGGCATTGTATTGCCAGGTGGACTAAGAAAGGAATTCTGTTGCCAGGTAGACTAAGAAGGGCATTGTATTGCCAGAAAGACTAAGAAGGGCATTGTGTAGCCAGGTAGACTATGAAGGGCATTGTATTGCCAGATAGACTAAGAAGGGCATTGTGTTGACAGGTAGACTAAGAAGGGCATTGCATTGCCAGGCAGCCTAAGATGGGCATTGTATTGCTAAGAGTAGACTAAGAAGGGCATTGTATTGCCAGATAGACTAAGAAGGGCATTGTGTTGCCAGGTTGATTAAGAAGGGCATTGTGTTGCCAGGTAGACTAAGAAGGGCATTGTATTGCCATGTAGACTAAGAATGGCATTGTGTTGCCAGGTAGGCTACGAAGGGCACTGTGTTGCCAGGTAGACTAAGAAGGGCATTGTATTGCCAGGTAGACTAAGAAGGGCATTCTATTGCCAGTGAGACTAAGAAGGATATTGTATTGCCAGATAGACTAAGAAGGGCATTGTATTGCCAGGTAGGCTAAGATGGGCATTGTATTTCCAGGTAGACTAACAAGGGCATTGTATTGCCAGGTAGACTAAGAAGGACATTGTATTGCCAGTTACACTAAAAAGGGCATTGTGTTGCCAGAAAGACAAAGAAGGGCATTGTATTGCCAGATAGACTAAGAATGGCATTGTGTTGCCAGATAGACTAAGAAGGGCATTGTATTGCCAGGTAGAAAAAGTAGGGCATTGTATTAGCAGGTAGACTAAGAAGGGCATTGTGTTGCCAGGCAGACTAAGAAGCACATTGTATTGCCAGATAGACAAAGAAGGGCATTGTATTGCCAGTTAGATTAAGAAGGGCATTGTATTGCCAGATAGACTAAGAAGGGCATTGTATTGCCAGGCAGACTAACATGGGCATTGTATTGCTAAGAGTGGACTAAGAAGGGCATTGTATTGCCAGGTAGACTAAGAAGGGCATTGTATTGCCAGGCAGACTAAGAAGGGCATTGTATTGCCAGATAGACTAAGGAGGGCATTTTATTGCCAGTTACACTAAAAAGGGCATTGTGTTGCCAGAAAGACAAAGAAGGGCATTGTATTGCCAGATAGACTAAGAATGGCATTGTGTTGCCAGATAGACTAAGAAGGGCATTGTATTGCCAGGTAGAAAAAGTAGGGCATTGTATTAGCAGGTAGACTAAGAAGGGCATTGTGTTGCCAGGCAGACTAAGAAGCACATTGTATTGCCAGATAGACAAAGAAGGGCATTGTATTGCCAGTTAGATTAAGAAGGGCATTGTATTGCCAGATAGACTAAGAAGGGCATTGTATTGCCAGGCAGACTAACATGGGCATTGTATTGCTAAGAGTGGACTAAGAAGGGCATTGTATTGCCAGGTAGACTAAGAAGGGCATTGTATTGCCAGGCAGACTAAGATGGGCATTGTATTGCTAAGAGTGGACTAAGAAGGGCATTGTATTGCCAGGTAGACTAAGAGTGGCATTGGATTGCCAGGTAGACTAACAAGGGCATTGTATTGCCAGGTAGACTAAGAAGGGCATTGTATTGCCAGGTAGACTAACACAGGCATTGAATTGCCAGATAGACTAAGAAGGACATTGTATTGCCAGGTAGACTAAGAAGGGCATTGTATTGCCAGGTAGACTAAGCAGGGCATTGTATTGCCAGAAAGACTAAGAAGGGCATTGTGTTGCCAGGTAGACTAAGAAGGGCATTGTATTGGCTGAGAGATTAAGAAGGGCATTGTATTGCCAGCTGGACTAAGAAAGGCATTGTGTTGCCAGGTAGACTAAGAAGGGTTTTGCATTGCCAGGTAGAGAAGAAAGGCATTCTGTTGCCAGGTAGACAAAGAAGGGCATTGTATTGCCAGATAGACTAAGGAGGGCATTTTATTGCCAGTTACACTAAAAAGGGCATTGTGTTGCCAGAAAGACAAAGAAGGGCATTGTATTGCCAGATAGACTAAGAATGGCATTGTGTTGCCAGATAGACTAAGAAGGGCATTGTATTGCCAGGTAGAAAAAGTAGGGCATTGTATTAGCAGGTAGACTAAGAAGGGCATTGTGTTGCCAGGCAGACTAAGAAGCACATTGTATTGCCAGATAGACAAAGAAGGGCATTGTATTGCCAGTTAGATTAAGAAGGGCATTGTATTGCCAGATAGACTAAGAAGGGCATTGTATTGCCAGGCAGACTAACATGGGCATTGTATTGCTAAGAGTGGACTAAGAAGGGCATTGTATTGCCAGGTAGACTAAGAAGGGCATTGTATTGCCAGGCAGACTAAGATGGGCATTGTATTGCTAAGAGTGGACTAAGAAGGGCATTGTATTGCCAGGTAGACTAAGAGTGGCATTGTATTGCCAGGTAGACTAAGAAGGTCATTGTGTTGCCAGGTCGACTAAGCAGGGCATTGTATTACCAGAAAGATTAAGAAGGGCATTGTCTTGCCAGGTAGACTAAGAAGGGCATTGTATTGGCTGAGAGATTAAGAAGGGCATTGTATTGCCAGGTGGACTAAGAAAGGAATTCTGTTGCCAGGTAGACTAAGAAGGGCATTGTATTGCCAGAAAGACTAAGAAGGGCATTGTGTAGCCAGGTAGACTATGAAGGGCATTGTATTGCCAGATAGACTAAGAAGGGCATTGTGTTGACAGGTAGACTAAGAAGGGCATTGCATTGCCAGGCAGCCTAAGATGGGCATTGTATTGCTAAGAGTAGACTAAGAAGGGCATTGTATTGCCAGATAGACTAAGAAGGGCATTGTGTTGCCAGGTTGATTAAGAAGGGCATTGTGTTGCCAGGTAGACTAAGAAGGGCATTGTATTGCCATGTAGACTAAGAATGGCATTGTGTTGCCAGGTAGGCTACGAAGGGCACTGTGTTGCCAGGTAGACTAAGAAGGGCATTGTATTGCCAGGTAGACTAAGAAGGGCATTCTATTGCCAGTGAGACTAAGAAGGATATTGTATTGCCAGATAGACTAAGAAGGGCATTGTATTGCCAGGTAGGCTAAGATGGGCATTGTATTTCCAGGTAGACTAACAAGGGCATTGTATTGCCAGGTAGACTAAGAAGGACATTGTATTGCCAGTTACACTAAAAAGGGCATTGTGTTGCCAGAAAGACAAAGAAGGGCATTGTATTGCCAGATAGACTAAGAATGGCATTGTGTTGCCAGATAGACTAAGAAGGGCATTGTATTGCCAGGTAGAAAAAGTAGGGCATTGTATTAGCAGGTAGACTAAGAAGGGCATTGTGTTGCCAGGCAGACTAAGAAGCACATTGTATTGCCAGATAGACAAAGAAGGGCATTGTATTGCCAGTTAGATTAAGAAGGGCATTGTATTGCCAGATAGACTAAGAAGGGCATTGTATTGCCAGGCAGACTAACATGGGCATTGTATTGCTAAGAGTGGACTAAGAAGGGCATTGTATTGCCAGGTAGACTAAGAAGGGCATTGTATTGCCAGGCAGACTAAGAAGGGCATTGTATTGCCAGATAGACTAAGGAGGGCATTTTATTGCCAGTTACACTAAAAAGGGCATTGTGTTGCCAGAAAGACAAAGAAGGGCATTGTATTGCCAGATAGACTAAGAATGGCATTGTGTTGCCAGATAGACTAAGAAGGGCATTGTATTGCCAGGTAGAAAAAGTAGGGCATTGTATTAGCAGGTAGACTAAGAAGGGCATTGTGTTGCCAGGCAGACTAAGAAGCACATTGTATTGCCAGATAGACAAAGAAGGGCATTGTATTGCCAGTTAGATTAAGAAGGGCATTGTATTGCCAGATAGACTAAGAAGGGCATTGTATTGCCAGGCAGACTAACATGGGCATTGTATTGCTAAGAGTGGACTAAGAAGGGCATTGTATTGCCAGGTAGACTAAGAAGGGCATTGTATTGCCAGGCAGACTAAGATGGGCATTGTATTGCTAAGAGTGGACTAAGAAGGGCATTGTATTGCCAGGTAGACTAAGAGTGGCATTGGATTGCCAGGTAGACTAACAAGGGCATTGTATTGCCAGGTAGACTAAGAAGGGCATTGTATTGCCAGGTAGACTAACACAGGCATTGAATTGCCAGATAGACTAAGAAGGACATTGTATTGCCAGGTAGACTAAGAAGGGCATTGTATTGCCAGGTAGACTAAGCAGGGCATTGTATTGCCAGAAAGACTAAGAAGGGCATTGTGTTGCCAGGTAGACTAAGAAGGGCATTGTATTGGCTGAGAGATTAAGAAGGGCATTGTATTGCCAGCTGGACTAAGAAAGGCATTGTGTTGCCAGGTAGACTAAGAAGGGCTTTGCATTGCCAGGTAGAGAAGAAAGGCATTCTGTTGCCAGGTAGACAAAGAAGGGCATTGTATTGCCAGAAAGACTAAGAAGGGCATTGTGTAGCCAGGTAGACTACGAAGGGCATTGTATTGCCAGATAGACTAAGAAGGGCATTGTGTTGCCAGGTAGACTAAGAAGGGCATTGCATTGCCAGGCAGCCTAAGATGGGCATTGTATTGCTAAGATTAGAATAAGAAGGGCATTGTATTGCCAGATAGACTAAGAAGGGCATTGTGTTGCCAGGTAGGCTACGAAGGGCATTGTATTGCCATGTAGACTAAGAATGGCATTGTGTTGCCAGGTAGGCTACGAAGGGCATTGTATTGCCAGGTAGACTAAGAAGGGCACTGTGTTGCCAGGTAGACTAAGAAGGGCATTGTATTGCCAGAAAGACTAAGAAGGGCATTGTGTTGCCAGGTAGACTAAGAAGGACATTGTATTGGCATGTAGACTAAGAATGGCATTGTGTTGCCAGGTAGACTAAGAATGGCATTGTGTTGCCAGGTAGACTAAGAAGGGCATTGTATTGCCAGGTAGAAAAAGTAGTGCATTGCATTGCCAGAAAGATTAAGAAGGGCATTGTGTAGCCAGGTAGACTATGAAGGGCATTGTATTGCCAGATAGACTAAGAAGGGCATTGTGTTGCCAGGTAGACTAAGAAGGGCATTGTATTGCCATGTAGACTAAGAATGGCATTGTGTTGCCAGGTAGACTACGAAGGGCATTGTATTGCCAGGTAGACTAAGAAGGGCATTGTGTTGCCAGGTAGACTAAGAAGGGCATTGTATTGCCAGAAAGACTAAGAAGGGCATTGTGTTGTCAGGTAGACTAAGAAGAACATTGTATTGGCATGTAGAGCAAGAATGGCATTGTGTTGCCAGGTAGACTACGAAGGGCATTGTGTTGCCAGGTAGACTAAGAAGGACATTGTATTGGCATGTAGACTAAGAATGGCAATGTGTTGCCAGGTAGATTAAGAAGGGCATTGTGTTGCCATGTAGATTAAGAAAGGCATTGTGTTGCCAGAAAGACTAAGAAGGGCATTGTGTTGCCAGGTAGACTAAGAAGGGCATTGTATTGGCTGAGAGATTAAGAAGGGCATTGTATTGCCAGGTGGACAATGAAAGGCATTGTGTTGCCAGGTAGTCTAAGAAGGGCATTGCATTGCCAGGTAGACAAGAAGGGCATTCTGTTGCCAGGTAGACTAAGAAGGGCATTGTGTAGCCAGTTAGACTATGAAGGGCATTCTGTTGCCAGGTAGTCTATGAAGGGCATTGTATTGCCAGATAGACTAAGAAGGGCATTGTGTTGCCAGGTAGACTAAGAAGGGCATTGCATTACCAGGCAGCCTAAGATGGGCATTGTATTGCTAAGAGTAGACTAAGAAGGGCATTGTATTGCCAGATAGACTAAGAAGGGCAATGTATTGCCAGGAAGATTAAGAAGGGCATTGTGTTGCCAGCTAGACTAAGAAGGGCATTGTATTGCCATGTAGACGAAGAATGGCATTGTGTTGCCAGGTAGACTACGAAGGGCACTGTGTTGCCAGGTAGACTAACAAGGGCATTGTATTGCCAGGTAGACTAAGGAGCGCATTCTATCGCCAGTTAGACTAAGAAGGGCATTGTATTGCCAGGTAGGCTAAGAAGGACATTGTATTGCCAGGTAGACTAAGAAGGACATTGTATTGCCAGGTAGACTAAGAAGGACATTGTATTGCCAAGTAGACTAAGAAGGGCATTGAATTGCCAGGTAGACTAAGAAGGGCATTGTATTGCCAGTTAGACTAAAAAGGGCATTGTATTGCCAGTTACACTAAAAAAGGCATTGTGTTGCCAGAAAGGCAAAGAAGGGCATTGTATTGCCAGATAGACTAAGAATGGCATTGTGTTGCCAGGTAGACTAAGAAGGGCATTTTATTGCCAGGTAGAAAAAGTAGGGCATTGTATTAGCAGGTAGACTAAGAAGGGCATTGTATTAGCAGGTAGACTAAGAAGGGCATTGTATTGCCAGGTAGACTAAGAATGGCATTGGCTTGCCAGGTAGACTAGCAAAGGCATTGAATTGCCAGATAGACTAAGAAGGACATTGTATTGCCAGGTAGACTAAGATGGGCATTTTATTGCTGAGAGTGGACTAAGAAGGGCATTGTATTGCCAGGTAGACTAAGAATGGCATTGGATTGCCAGGTAGACTAAGATGGGCATTGTATTGCTGAGAGTGGACTAAGAAGGGCATTGTATTGCCAGGTAGACTAAGAATGGCATTGGATTGCCAGATAGACTAAGAAGGGCATTTTACTGCCAGGCAGACTAAGATGGGCATTGTATTGGTGAGAGTGGACTAAGAAGGGCATTGTATTGCCAGGTAGACTAAGAATGGCATTGGATTGCCAGGTAGACTAACAAGGGCATTTTATTGCCAGGTAGACTAAGAAGGGCATTGTATTGCCAGGTAGACTAACAAGGGCATTGAATTGCCAGATAGGCTAAGAAGGACAGTGTATTGCCAGGTAGACTAAGAAGGGCATTGCATTGCCAGGTAGACTAAGAACGGCATTGTGTTGCCAGGTCGACTAAGCAGGGCATTGTGTTGCCAGAAAGACTAAGAAGGGCATTGTGTTGCCAGGTAGACTAAGAAGGGCATTGTCTTGCCAGAAAGTCTAAGAAGGGCATTGTGTTGCCAGGTAGACTAAGAAGGGCATTGTATTGGCTGAGAGATTAAGAAAGGCATTGTATTGCCAGGTGGACTAACAAAGGCATTGTGTTGCCAGGTAGACTAAGAAGGGCATTGCATTGTCGGGTAGACAAGAAAGGCATTCTGTTGCCAGGTAGGCAAAGAAGGGCATTGTATTGCCAGAAAGACTAAGAAGGGCATTGTGTAGCCAGGTAGACTCTGAAGGGCATTGTATTGCCAGATAGACTAAGAAGGGCATTGTGTTGCCAGGTAGACTAAGAAGGGCATTGCATTGCCAGGCAGCCTAAGATGGGCATTGTATTGCTAAGAGTAGACTAAGAAGGGCATTGTATTGCCAGATAGACTAAGAAGGGCATTGTGTTGCCAGGTAGACTAAGAAGGGCATTGTATTGCCATGTAGACTAAGAATGGCATTGTGTTGCCAGGTAGACTAAGAAGGGCACTGTGTTGCCAGGTAGACTAAGAAGGGCATTGTATTGCCAGAAAGACTAAGAAGGGCATTGTGTTGCCAGGTAGACTAAGAAGGACATTGTATTGGCATGTAGACTAAGAATGGCATTGTGTTGCCAGGTAGACTACGAAGGGCATTGTGTTGCCAGGTAGAGTAAGAAGGGCACTGTGTTGCCAGGTAGACTAAGAAGGGCATTGTATTGCCAGAAAGACTAAGAAGGGCATTGTGTTGCCAGGTAGACTAAGAAGGACATTGTATTGGCATGTAGACTAAGAATGGCATTGTGTTGCCAGGTAGACTACGAAGGGCATTGTGTTGCCAGGCAGACTAAAAGGACATTGTATTGGCATGTAGACTAAGAATGGCATTGTGTTGCCAGGTAGATTAAGAAGGGCATTGTGTTGCCATGTAGACTAAGAATGGCATTGTGTTGCCAGGTAGACTACAAAGGGCATTGTACTGCCAGGTAGACTAAGAAGGGCACTGTGTTGCCAGGTAGACTAAGAAGGGCATTGTATTGGCTGAGAGACTAAGAAGGGCATTATATTGCCAGGTAGACTAAGAAGGGCATTGTATTGGCAGGAAGACTAAGAAAGGCATTGTGTTGCCAGGTAGACTAAGAAGGGCAGTATATTGCCAGGTAGACTAAGAAGGACATTGTATTGCCAGGTAGGTTAAGAAGGGCATTGTGCTGCCAGGTAGACTAAGAAGGGCATTGTGTTGCCAGGTAGACTAAGATGGGCATTGTATTGCCAGGTAGACTAAGAAGGGCATTGTATTTGCAGGTAGGTTAAGAAGGGCATTGTGCTGCCAGGTAGACTAAGAAGGGCATTCTATTGACAGGAAGACTAAGAAAGGCATTGTGTTGCCAGGTAGACTAAGAAGGGCAGTATATTGCCAGGTAGACTAAGAAGGACATTGTATTGCCAGGTAGGTTAAGAAGGGCATTGTGCTGCCAGGTAGACTAAGAAGGGCATTGTGTTGCCAGGTAGACTAAGATGGGCATTGTATTGCCAGGTAGTCTAAGAGTCTAAGAAGGACGTTGTATTGCCAGGTAGACTAAGAAGGACATTGTATTGCCAGGTAGACTTAGAAGGGCATTGTATTGCCAGGTAGACAAGAAGGGCATTCTGTTGCCAGATAGACTAAGAAGGGCATTGTATTGCCAGAATGACTAAGAAGGGCATTGTGTAGCCAGTTAGACTAGGAAGGGCATTGTATTGCCAGATAGACTAAGAAGGGCATTGTATTGGCAGATAGACTAAGAAGGGCATTGTATTGCCAGGTAGACTAAGCAGGGCATTGTATTGCCAGGCTGACTAAGATGGGCATTGTATTGCCAGGTAGATTAAGAAGGGCATTGTATTGCCAGATAGACTAAGAAGGGCATTGTATTGCCAGGTAGACTAAGAAGGGCTTTGTATTGCCAGGCTGACTAAGATGGGCATTGTATTGCCAGGTAGACTAAGAAGGGCATTGTATTGCCAGATAGACTAAGAAGGGCATTGTATTGCCAGGTAGACTAAGAACGGCTTTGTATTGCCAGGCTGACTAAGATGGGCATTGTATTGCCAGGTAGATTAAAAAGGGCATTGTTTTGCGAGGTAGACTAAGAAGGGCATTGTATTGCCAGGTAGAATAAGAATGGCATTGTGTTGCCAGGTAGACTAAGAAGGGCATTGTATTGCCAGGTAGACTAAGAAGGGCATTGTGTTGCCAGGGAGACTAAGAAGGGCATTGTATTGCCAGAAAGACTAAGAAGGGCATTGTGTTGCCAGGTAGACTAAGAAGGGCATTGTGTTGCCAGGTAGACTAAGAAGGGCATTGAATTGCCAGATAGACTAAGAAGGACATTGTATTGCCAGGTAGACTAAGAAGGGCATTGTGTTGCCAGGGAGACTAAGAAGGGCATTGTATTGCCAGAAAGACTAAGAAGGGCATTGTGTTGCCAGGTAGACTAAGAAGGGCATTGTATTGCCAGGTAGACTAAGAAGGGCATTGTGTTGCCAGGGAGACTAAGAAGGGCATTGTATTGCCAGAAAGACTAAGAAGGGCATTGTGTTGCCAGGTAGACTAAGAAGGGCATTGAATTGCCAGGTAGACAAGAAGGGCATTCTGTTGCCAGGCAGACTAAGAAGGGCATTGTATTGCCAGAGAGACTATGAAGGGCATTGTATTGCCAGATAGACTAAGAAGGGCATTGCGTTGCCAGGTAGATTAAGAAGGGCATTGCGTTGCCAGGTAGGCTAAGAAGGGCATTGTATTGCCATGTAGACTAAGAATGGCATTGTGTTGCCAGGTAGACTACGAAGGGCACTGTGTTGCCAGGTAGACTAAGAAGGGCATTGTATTGCCAGAAAGACTAAGAAGGGCATTGTGTTGCCAGGTAGACTAAGAAGGGCATTGTGCTGGCAGGTAGACTAAGAAGGGCACTGTATTGCCAGGTAGACTAAGAAGGGCATTGTATTGCCAAGTAGGTTAAGAAGGGCATTGTGCTGCCAGGTAGACTAAGAAGGGCATTGTATTGCCAGGAAGACTGAGAAAGGCATTGTGTTGCCAGGTAGACTAAGAAGTGCATTGTATTGCCAGGTAGACTAAGAAGTGCATTGTATTGCAAGGTAGACTCAGAAGGGCAGTGTATTGCCAGGTAGACTAAGAATGGCATTGTATTGCCAGGTAGGCTAAGAATGGCATTGTATTGCCAGGTAGACTAAGAAGGACATTGTATTGCCAGGTAGGCTAAGAATGGCATTGTATTGCCAGGTAGTCAAAGAAGGGCATTGTATTGCCAGGTAGACTAAGAAGGACGTTGTATTGCCAGGTAGGCTAAGAAGGACGTTGTATTGCCAGGTAGACTAAGAAGGGCATTGTGTTGCCAGGTAGACTAGGAAGGGCATTTGCCAGGTAGTCTAAGAAGGGCATTGTATTGCCAGGCCGGGTAAGATGGGCATTGTGTTGCTAAGGGCTGACTAAGAAGGACGTTGTATTGCCAGGTAGACTAAGAAGGGCATTGTATTGCCAGGTAGACTAAGGGTGGCATTGTATTGCTAAGAGTAGACTAAGAAGGGCATTATATTGCCAGGTAGACTAAGAAGAATGTTGTAGTGCCAGGTAGACTATGAAGGGCATTGTATTGCCAGGTAGGCTAAGAGGGGCATTGTATTACCAGGTTGACTAAGAAGGGCCTTGTATTGCCAGTTAGGTTAAGAAGGACATTGTATTGTCAGTTAGGCTACGAAGGGCATTGTATTGCATGGTAGACTAAGAAGGGCATTATATCGCCAGGCTGGCTAAGAAGGGCATTGATTTGCCAGGTAGACTAAGAAGGACATTGTATCGCCAAGTAGGCTAAGAAGGGCATTGTATTGCCAGGTAGACTAAGAAGGGTATTGTATTGCCTGGGAGACTGAGAAGGGTATTGTATTGCCTGGGAGACTGAGAAGGGTATTGTAATACTATGAGTAGACTAAGAATGGCATTGTATTTCCAGTTAGACTAAGAAGGGCATTGTAATGCCAGGGAGACTTAGAAGGGCAATGTATTGCCTGGGAGACTGAGAAAGGTATTGTATTGCTATGAGTAGTCTAAGAATGGCATTGTATTGCCAGGTAGACTAGGACGGGCATTGTATTGCCAGATAGACTAAGACGAGCATTTTATTGCCAGGCACATTAAGAAAGGCATTGTATTGCCAGGTAGACTAAGAAGGAATAACAACAGAAAATGCTGGAAATACTCAGCAGGCCAGGCAGCATCCGTGGAGAGAGAAACAGAGTTAACGTTGCAGGTCTGGGACCCTTCATCAGAAATGGAAAAGCTGGAGATGTAACAGATATTAAGCAGGTGCAGAGACACTGGTGGGGCGGGGGTTAGGAGGGGAGGAAGAAATAGAAAGAACATCCTGTACTTTTGTAAGAGGCCGGAAAGATAAAGGCCTAGGAATTCAGTATAGCCACTTTTGGGGCGCTAAAGTCGGTCGGCCGCTAAAGTTTGCGCCCGGCGCAAAGTCGCGCCCCCTTCGCCGATATTCAGTCGCATCGCCCCAAGAGGTTGCTGCTGCGCTAAAACAGGCGATGCACGACTATCTTTAGGCGCTACGCCAGCGTTGCTGAGCGATACCCCCGAGGCCGGGCGCAGCGCCGGTGCGGCGAGTTCTTGATTGACGGCAGACACTCTGGCGCCGGTCAGCTCTTAAAGGGGGAGGGTCGATTTGTTTGCCTGCCACGCCCCGCACACTGCAGCCCTCAACCTAGGCCTGACTACTTCAGCTTCACCTGCACAACGCCCAGGGCTATGGAGAAGGCTAGGGAGAGAGCGCAGCGCTTCAGCGACGGTGACCTGAGGCTGCTGGTTGGCGGAGTGGAGCGCAGGCGCCATGTTTTGTTCCCAGAAGGTGGCAAGAGCCCGCTGCCCAGCGCCTAGCGGAAAGCCTGGAGGGAGGTCTCCAACAGGGTGTCTTCCAACAGCGTGGTTGCCAGGACTCCTGTGCAATGCCGGAAGAAGTTCAACGACCTCACTCGGGTTGTCAGGGTGAGTACCCTTTCCAGTGTCCTCCTCATCCTTGCATGTGCACCTCACTTTATAGGCAAAGGTACCTGAAAGCCTTAATGGCCAGCCTTCACCCAGCAGCTATGGGACTGGCATGAAAATCACTTGCACATTCAGCACTTTACACACTGTACAAGCTATTCCACCATGGGAGGCATTGCAGACAAGATCAGGGCTACACACTGTACAAGCTATTCGACCATGGGAGGCAGTGCAGACAAGATCAGGGCTACACACTGTACAAGCTATTTGACCATGGGAGGCAGTGCAGACAAGATCAGGGCTACACACTGTACAAGTTATTCGACCATGGGAGGCAGTGCAGACAAGATCAGGGCTTCACACTGTACTTAGAGGCCGTCCTTTCTCTTGCTGGCCAAGGTGGCGCACAACCGGCGCAACCGAACTGAGACCGGGGGAGGCCGTCCTGACCTCAAAGAGCTCTCCGACCTCGACCAGCGTGTGGAGCGCATTATGGCAGGCCGGCTGATTGGCCCCGTCGCCAGTGGAGATGCCGACCCTGTTCTGGGCACCAATGGTAAGGGCATCACCTTTTGGACCTCTCTCGTTCCACTTGCGCATGAGATCAGCATCCTTTGCCACTGTCCGACCAATGCGGTGAATGGCAGCACTCATGCCTCCCTCGCTGCCGCCCTGTCCTCACTCTAAAGCTACTCTTGTGCCTTCCTGCTTTCAGATGGTGAATCACCAGGTGAGGAGGCGGGCCCTCAAGCTGCCACTGTCAGTGCTTCGGAATATGAGGAGGAGGAAGAGGAAGCTGGCCCATCAGTGCCACCCTCAGCCGTGCCAGCCCATGGCGATGTAGGGGACACGTCTTCCCTGGAGGGGAGCCGGGGGGAAGGGTCGGAGGAGAGTGAAGCTCCGGGGCCCAGTGGCCTGCAGCAATGCGGGAGGGGTGGGGAAGCTCGGCGGACTTCTCCCCAGAGGATTAGTGCGGCCTCCAGTCCTGCGACGGTGAGCGCAGAGGAGGTGCGGCTCCTGGAGGAAATGGCCGTCAAGGCTGAGCGCAGGCACAATGAGCTCATGGCTGCAGTGGAAGGATGCCTGACTCCATTGAGTCTTTGTCAAGGAGTGTGCAGCAATTTGGAGCAGCACAGGCCATGAGTCTGCAGAACTTCGCGGCAGCACAGGCGGCTTCGAGCCAAGTGCTCAGTCGTGCCGTCCATTCACTGTCTGCTGTCATGCGGACACAGACCAGGGCCACACGGGCACTAACTGCTGCCACCCTTGCTGGATCAGCCAGGCATCGCCACGGCACCCGCCGCGCAGCAGCAGCCCAGCAGTCTGTCCTTCAGCTGTTTGCTGCGCATGCTGCAGTGCTGGCCCGTGCGAGTGCCGCTGTATCAGGCGACAAGCGAGCACCTGCGATCTGCCAGGTTGGCACCATTCCTGCAGCCGACACTGCCACTCCGCCATTGCAGCTGCCACGAGTCGCTGGACAGACTGCTGCCGCCCAGCCAGAGTTGGAGCAGTCAGCAGCCAGCCACTCCAAGGCCAGAGCTGGTGCAGGCCGACCCCCAAGGGCATCTGCCGTCACGCCATCTGCCCCTCAGCAGCCTTCCCCCAGCCTTGCTGCAGCCACTGGGCTCCCATTGAGGAGGAGCTGCAGGGCAGGCAGGGGCCAGGCAAGGATGCGAAAGGCATCGCCCTTGCAGGGCAAAAAGTAGAAGGTATGCTCAAATGCCTGTTCTGTTTTTGTAAGGCCGAGACTGGTGTCTTTCTTTCGTTTTGTAAGGCCGAGACTGGTGCAGTTGTGTTTTTGTAAGGCCGAGACTGGTGTCTTTCTTTCTTTTTGTAAGGCCGAGACTGGTAGTTTTGTGTTTTTGGAGGGGGCTTCTCCACATGAGCATGTAATGTGGGAAGGGCAGAGGTTTTCAATAAATGATTGTTGTTAAATTGCACTGTGCATGGTTTTTTGGTTAAGTCCTGGTTGGCCTGCTCGGCTGAGGGCTTGTGGAGCGGCTACATTCATCTGCTGACATTGGCACAAGCCATTCCCTGAGAGGGGGCCTAGAACCAACGTTCAATAATCCGGCGACGGGCGGCCCTTGCACTTTCTGCCTCCCTCCTGTGCTGGTCCTCCTCCTCCTCTTGAGGTGGTCCTCCAATCTCTGGTGGCAGTGGCTGAGTCCTGCGGATAGCCAGGTTGTGCAGCATGCAGCAAACGACCACGAAATGGGAGACTCGCTCCGGCGTATATTGTAGGGCTCCACCGGAACGATCCAGACAGCGGAACCGTTGCTTCAGGACGCCGATTGTTTGTTCGATGATGTTCCTGGTCGCTTGATGGCTATCATTGTATCCCTCTTCAGCAGGGGTGCTGGGCGCACGGAGCGGGGTCATCAGCCAGGTACACAAAGGATAGCCTTTGTCCCCGATAAGCCATTCTCGTGGGTGAGGCTGGGCCTGGAACATGTCTGCCACAGAAGTCTGTCGCAGGATGAAGGCATCGTGGCTGCTGCCTGGAAAGCGGGCATTGACAGCTAGGATGAGCTGCCTGTGGTCACACACCAGCTGGACGTTCAGCGAATGGTAGGCCTTCCGGTTGCGGTAATCCTCGGCATTCTCCAAAGGTGCCTGCAAAGCCACATGCGTGCAGTCAATGGCACCCTGCGCCATGGGGAAGCCCGCGAATGCTGCAAAGCCCATTGCATGCTGTTGCTGCTTGGCAAGGGCCATGGAGAAGGAGATGAACTGCTATCTCCTTTGGAAAAGGGCATTGGTGACCTGGCGGATGCAGCAATGCACGGCGAACTGGGAGATGTTGGCAATGTCCCCAGCAGCGGATTGGAAGGAGCCGGTGGCATAGAAGTTGAGAGCCACCGTCACCTTCACTGCCACCGACAGAGACGTCCTGCACCTCAGCTGTGGCTGCAGATCACCGCCAAGCAGGTGGCAGATCTCTGTGACCACCTCCCTTCGGAATCGCAGCCTCCGAACACACTGCTCTTCAGACATGTTGAGATAGGAGAACTGCTGGCGGTATACCCTGGGTGGGTAAGGCCTCCTTTGCCGACGCCTGTTGCCCCCTCTCCGTCTAGCCAGGGCTGCCACTCTCTCACGGCGTCTGTGAGCCCTTTGGATGTAATTGAGAAAGCCAGCGTTTACACCCATTGCAGCCCCCATAATATGCTGGCAAACAATGAGATGTCAATGAAGGCAAAGACAAGTGGAAAGCTGTGGCCTGAAGCCACAAGTACCGGTCTGAGTGATGAGCCAAAGCAGAAAGCTCTCTACCTTGGTCTCTCTGCAAAGATCAGTCTCTCAAGAAGGAGTGCTGTGAAATGGCAGCCTTTTATAGTGCAGGAGGAGTGCCCTTTAATTTGCGCCCCCCGCGCCCCGCATCGACTGAGCACCATTCCACTGTAACAGTCGCTAGGGGCGCCAAGCGCACAATGGGGCGAAGCGACTGAATTTCCGGTTTGGGGCGCACAAAGGGCGTTGCACGAGGAAATGACGTCAGGATCTGCGCGCGCAAAGACTTTGTGCCGCCGCTAAATCTTGAGTGAAGTTGGGGCGAGGCGCAGATCGCGCTGCGCCCGGCCGCTAGCCGCCTAGCGCATGACATCTACTCCTCCTAAGGCGCTACCAGCTGGCGCAACCAACTGAATTTCTTGGCCAAAATGTTGCAAATGGGAATGGCAAAAATCATACTGCATGATAAATGGGGGCAGGGATAATTATCTGAAATTGTTGAACTCAATGTTGAGTCCGGCAGGCTGCAAAGTGCCCAATCGAAAGATGAGGTGCTGTTCCTCGAGCTTACATTGAGCTTCATTGGAACAATGCAATAGCCCGAGGACAGAGAGATCAGAGTGGGAGTGAAGCGGTGAATTAAAGTGACAGGCGACCGGAAGCTCAGGGTCACCCGTACGGACTGAACGGAGGTGTTCCGCAAAGCGATCGCCCAATCTGCGTTTGGTCTCCCCAATATAGAGGAGACCGCATTGTGAGCAGCGAATACAGTATATTAAATTGCAAGAAGTACAAGTAAATCGCTGTTTCACCTGGAAGGGGTGTTTGGGGCCCTGGACAGTGGGAAGGGAGGAGGTAAAAGGGCATGTGTTGCATCTCCTGCGCTTGCACGGGAAGGTGCCAGGTGAAGGAGCAGGGATGTTGGGAGTGATTGAGGGGTGGAGCAGGGTGTGGCGGAGGGAGCGGTCCCTTTGGAATGCTGAAAGGGGAGGTGAGGGGAAGATGTGTTTGGTGGTGGGATCACGTTGGAGGTGGCGGAAATGGCGGAGGATGAAACATTAACTCTGTTTCTCTCTCCACGGATGCTGCCTGGCCTGCTGAGTATTTCCAGCATTTTCTGTTGTTATTTCAGATTTCCAGCATCCGCAGTATATTGCAATTATAGACTAAGAAGGATGTTGTATTGCCAGATTTACTAAGAAGGACGTTTTATTGCCAGGCAGACTAAGAACGGCATTGTATAGCCGGGTAGACTAAGAAGGGCATTGTATTGCCAGATAGACTAAGAAGGATATTGTATTGCCAGGTAGACTAAGAAGGACGTTTTACTGCCAGGTAGACTAAGAGGGAAGTTTTATTGACAGGTAGACTAAGAAGGGCATGGTATTGCCAGGCAGACGAAGAAGGGCATTGTATTGCCAGGTAGACTGAGAAGGGCATTGTATTGCCAGGTAGATTAAGACAGGCATTTTATTGCCAGGTAGACTAACAAGGGCATTGTATTGCCAGGTAGACTAAGAAGGGCATTGTATTGCCAGGTAGACTAAGAAGGGCATTGTATTGCCAGGTAGACTAAGAAGGGCATTGTATTGCCAGGTAGACTAAGAAGGATGTTGTATTGCCAGATAGACTAACAAATGCATTGTATTGCCACATGGACTAAGAAGGGCATTGTATTGCCAGGTAGATTAAGAAGGGCATTGTATTGCCAGGTAGAATAAGAAGGGCATTGTGTTGCCAGGTAGACTAAGAAGGGCATTGTTTTGCCAGAAAGACTAAGAAGGGCATTGTATTGCCAGGTAGACTAAGAAGGGCATTGTGTTACCAGGTAGACAAAAAAGGGCATTGTATTGCCAGGTAGACTATGACGGGCATTGTATTGCCAGGTAGACTAAGAAGGATGTTGTATTGCCAGGTAGAATATGAAGGGCATTGTATTGCCAGGTAGACTAAGAAGGGCATTGTGTTGCCAGGTAGACTAAGAAGGGCATTGTATTGCCAGAAAGACTAACAAGGGCATTGTATTGCCAGATAGACTAAGAAGGGATTTGTATTGCCAGGTAGACTAAGAAGGGCATTGTATTGCCAGGTAGACTAAGAAGGGCATTGTGTTGACAGGCAGACTAAGAAGGGCATTGTATTGCCAGGTAGACTAAGAAGGGCATTGTTTTGCCAGGTAGGCTAAGAGGGGCATTGTATTGCCAGGTAGACTAAGAAGGTCATTGTATTGCAAGGTAGACTAAGAAGGGCATTGTGTTGCCACGTAGGCTAAGGAGGACATTGTTTTGCCAGGTTTTCTATGAAGAACATTGTATTGCCAGGTAGGCTAAGAAGGGCATTGTGTTGCCAGTTAGATTAAGAAGGACGTTGTATTGCGACGTAGACTAAGAATGACATTGTTTTGCAAGGTTGACTAAGAAGGACATTGTATTGCTAGGTTGACTAAGAAGAACATTGTATTGCCATGTAGGCTAAGAAGGGCATTGTATTGCCAGTTGGGCTCAGAAGGATGTTGTATTGCGACATAGACTAAGAAGGACATTGTTTTGCCATAGACTAAGAAGGGCATTGTAATGCCAGGGAGACTTAGAAGGGCATGGTTTTGCCAGGGAGACTGAGATGGGCATTGTAATGCCAGGTAGATTAAGACGGGCATTGTATTGCCAGGTAGACTAAGAAGGATGTTGTATTGCCAAGTAGACTAAGAAGGGCAGTGTATTGCCCGGTAGACAAAGAAGGGCATTGTATTGCCAGTTAGACTAAGAAGGGCTTTGTGTTGCCAGGTAGACTTAGAAGGGCACTGTATTGCCAGGTAGACTAAGAAGGATATTGTATTGCCAGATAGACTAAGAAGGAAATTGTATTGCCAGATAGACTAAGAAGGGCATTGTATTGCCAGGTAGAGTAAGAAGGACATTGTATTGCCAGGTAGGCTAAGAAGGACATTGTATTGCCAGTTAGGCTAAGAAGGACATTTTATTGCAAGGTAGACTAAGAAGGACATTGATTTGCCCAGACTAAGAAGGCCATTGTGTTGCCAGGGAGATTTAGAAGGGCATGGTATTGCCAGGGAGACTGAGATGGGCATTTTAATGCCAGGGAGGCTTTGAAGGGCATTGTATTTCCAGGGAGACTGAGAAGGGCATTGTATTGCCAGGTAGACTAAGAAGGGCATTGCAATTCCAGGGAGGCTTAGAAGGGCACTGTATTGCCAGGGAGGCTGAGAAGGGTATTGTATTGCTATGAGTAGACGAAGAATGGCATTGTAATGCCAGGGAGACTTAGAAGGGCATTGAATTGCCAGGGAGACTGAGAAGGGCATTGTATTGCCAGGTAGACTAAGAAGGGCATTGTAATGCCAGGGAGACTTAGAAGGGCATTGTATTGCCAGAAAGACTAACAAGGGCATTGTATTGCCAGATAGACTAAGAAGGGATTTGTATTGCCAGGTAGACTAAGAAGGGCATTGCATTGCCAGGTAGACTAAGATGGGCATTGTATTGCCAGGTGGAGTAAGGTGGGCATTGTATTGCCAGGTAGAATAAGAAGGGCATTGTATTGCCAGGTAGACTAAGATGGGCAATGTATCGCCAGGTGGAGTAAGGTGGGCATTGTATTGCCAGGTAGAATAAGAAGGGCATTGTATTGCCAGGTAGACAAAGAAGGGTATTGTGTTGCCAGGTAGACTAAGAAGGGCATTGTATTGCCAGGTAGAATAAGAAGGGCATTGTATTGCTAGGTAGACTAACAAGGGCATTGTGTTGCCAGGTGGACTAAGAATGGCACTGTTTTGCCAGAAGGACTAAGAAGGGCATTGTGTTGCCAGGTAGACTAAAAAGGGCATTGTATTGCCAGGTCGACTATGACGGGCATTGTATTGCCAGGTAGACTAAAAAGGGCATTGTATTGCCAGGTAGACTAAGAGGGGCATTGTATTGACAGGTAGACTAAGAAAGACGTTGTATTGCCAGGTAGACTATGAAGGGCATTGTATTGCCAGGTAGGCTATGAAGGGCATTGTGTTGCCAGGTAGAATAAGAAGGGCATTGTATTGCCAGAAAGACTAACAAGGGCATTGTTTTGCCAGATAGATTAAGACAGGATTAGTATTGCCAGGTAGACTAAGAAGGGCATTGTGTTGCCAGGTAGTCTAAGAAGGGCATTGTATTGCCAGGTAGACGAAGAAGGGCATTGTATTTCCAGGTAGGCTAAGAGGGGCATTGTATTGCCAGGTAGACTAAGAAGGTCATTTTATTGCCAGTTAGGCTAAGAAGGACATTGTATTGCCAGGTAGGCTAAGAAGGGCATTGTATTGCCAGGTAGGCTAAGAAGGGCATTGTATTGCCAGATAGACTAAGGAGGATGCTGTATTGCCAGATAGACTAAGAAATGCATTGTATTGCCACATGGACTAAGAAGGGCATTGTATTGCCAGTTAGACTAAGAAGGGCATTGTATTGCCAGGTAGACTAAGAAGGGCATTGTATTGCCAGGTAGACTAAGAAGGATGTTGTGTTGCCAGATAGACTAAGAAATGCATTGTATTGCCATATGGACTAAGAAGGGCATTGTATTGCCAGGTAGATTAGGAAGGGTATTGTATTGCCAGGTAGAATAAGAAGGGCATTGTATTGCCAGGTAGACTAACAAGGGCATTGTGTTGCCAGGTAAACTAAGAATGGCATTGTTTTGCCGGAAAGACTAAGAAGGGCATTGTATTGCCAGGTAGACTAAGAAGGGCATTGTGTTGCCAGGTAGACTAAAAAGGGCATTGTATTGCCAGGTAGATTATGACGGGCATTGTATTGCCAGGTAGACTAAGAAGGATGTTGTATTGCCAGGTAGACTATGATGGGCATTGTATTGCCAGGTAGACTAAGAAGGGCATTGTGTTGCCAGGTAGTCTAAGAAGGGCATTGTATTGCCAGAAAGACTAACAAGGGCATTGTATTGCCAGATAGACTAAGAAGGTTTTTATATTGCCAGGTAGACTAAGAAGGGCATTGTATTGCCAGGTAGACTAAGGAGGGCATTGTGTTGACAGGCAGACTAAGAAGGGCATTGTATTGCCTGGTAGACTAAGAGGGGCATTGTATTGCCAGGTAGACTAAGAAGGGCATTGTTTTGCCAGGTAGGCTAAGAGGGGCATTGTATTGCCAGGTAGACTAAGAAGGGCATTGTATTGCCAGTTAGGCTAAGAAGGACATTGTATTGCCAGGTAGACTAAGAAGGTCATTGTATTGCAAGTTAGACTAAGAAGGGCATTGTATTGCCAGGTAGGCTAAGAAGGTCATTGTATTGCAAGGTAGACTATGAAGGGCATTGTATTGCCAGGTAGGCTAAGAAGGACATTGTTTTGCCAGTTAGATTAAGAAGGATGTTGTATTGCGACGTAGACTAAGAATGACATTGTTTTGCCAGGTAGACTAACAAGGGCATTGTGTTGCCAGGTAGACTAAGAATGGCATTGTTTTGCCGGAAAGACTAAGAAGGGCATTGTATTGCCAGGTAGACTAAGAAGGGCATTGTGTTGCCAGGTAGACTAAAAAGGGCATTGTATTGCCAGGTAGATTATGACGGGCATTGTATTGCCAGGTAGACTAAGAAGGATGTTGTATTGCCAGGTAGACTATGATGGGCATTGTATTGCCAGGTAGACTAAGAAGGGCATTGTGTTGCCAGGTAGTCTAAGAAGGGCATTGTATTGCCAGAAAGACTAACAAGGGCATTGTATTGCCAGATAGACTAAGAAGGGATTTATATTGCCAGGTAGACTAAGAAGGGCATTGTATTGCCAGGTAGACTAAGAAGGGCATTGTGTTGACAGGCAGACTAAGAAGGGCATTGTATTGCCTGGTAGACTAAGAAGGGCATTGTTTTGCCAGGTAGGCTAAGAGGGGCATTGTATTGCCAGGTAGACAAAGAAGGGCATTGTATTGCCAGTTAGGCTAAGAAGGACATTGTATTGCCAGGTAGGCTAAGAAGGTCATTGTATTGCTAGGTAGGCTAAGAAGGACATTATTTTGCCAGTTAGATTAAGAAGGATGTTGTATTGCGACGTAGACTAAGAATGACATTGTTTTGCCAGGTTGACTAAGAAGGACATTGTTTTGCTAGGTTGACTATGAAGAACATTATATTGCCAGGTAGGCTAAGAAGGGCATTGTATTGCCAGTTGGGCTCAGAAGGATGTTGTATTGTGACGTAGACTAAGAAGGACATTGTTTTGCCATAGAATGAGAAGGGCATTGTAATGCCAGGGCGACTTCGAAGGGCATGGTTTTGCCAGGGAGACTGAGATGGGCATTGTAATGCCAGGTAGATTAAGACGGGCATTGTATTGCCAGGTAGATTAAGAAGGATGTTGTATTGCCAGGTAGACTAAGAAGGGCAGTGTATTGCCCGGTAGACTAAGAAGGGCATTGTATTGCCAGTTAGACTAAGAAGGGCTTTGTATTGCCAGGTAGACTAAGAAGGGCATTGTATTGCCAGGTAGACTAAGAAGGATATTGTATTGCCAGATAGACTAAGAAGGATATTGTATTGCCAGATAGACTAAGAAGGGCATTGTATTGCCAGGTAGAGTAAGAAGGACATTGTATTGCCAGGTAGGCTAAGAAGGACATTGTATTGCCAGTTATGCTAAGAAGGACATTGTATTGCCAGGTAGACTAAGAAGGACATTGATTTGCCCGGACTAAGAAGGCCATTGTGTTGCCAGGGAGATTTAGAAGGGCATGGTATTGCCAGGGAGACTGAGATGGGCATTTTAATGCCAGGGAGACTTTGAAGGGCATTGTATTGCCAGGGAGACTGAGAAGGGCATTGTATTGCCAGGAAGACTAAGAAGGGCATTGTAATTCCAGGGAGGCTTAGAAGGGCACTGTATTGCCAGGGAGGCTGAGAAGGGCATTGTATTGCCAGGTAGACTAAGAAGGGCATTGTAATGCCAGGGAGAATTAGAAGGGCATTGAATTGCCATGGAGACTGAGAAGGGCATTGTATTGCCAGGGAGACTTAGAAGGGCATTGTAATGCCAGGGAGACTTAGAAGGGCATTGTATTGCCAGGGAGACTGAGAAGGGTATTGTATTGCTATGAGTAGACTAAGAAGGGCATTGTAATGCCAGGGAGACTTAGAAGGGCATTGTATTGCCAGGTAGACTAAGAAGGGCATTGTAATGCCAGGGAGACTAAGAAGGGCAATGTATTGCCAGGTAGACTAAGAAGGGCATTGTAATGCCAGGGAGACTTATAAGGGCATTGTATTGCCAGGGAGACTGAGAAGGGTATTGTATTGCTATGAGTAGACTAAGAAGGGCATTGTAATGCCAGGGAGACTTAGAAGGGCATTGTATTGCCAGGTAGACTAAGAAGGGCATTGTAATGCCAGGGAGACTGAGAAGGGCATTGTATTGCCAGGTAGACTAAGAAGGGCATTGTAATGCCAGGGAGACTTAGAAGGGTATTGTATTGCCAGGGAGACTGAGAAGGGTATTGTATTGCTATGAGTAGACTAAGAAGGGCATTGTAATGCCAGGGAGACTTAGAAGGGCATTGTATTGCCAGGTAGAATAAGACGGGCATTGTATTGTCAGGTAGACTAATACGAGCATTTTATTGCCAGGTACATTAAGAAGGGCATTGTCTTGCCAGTTAGACTAAGAAGGATGTTGTATTGCCAGCTTGACTAAGAAGGACATTTTATTGCCAGGTAGACTAAGAACGGCATTGTATAGCCAGGTAGACAAAGAAGGACATTGTATTGCCAGGTGGACTAATAAGGACGTTTTATTGCCAGGTAGACTAAGCAGGACGTTTTATTGCCAGGTAGACTAAGGAGGGCATTGTATTGCCAGGTAGACTAATAAGGGCACTGTATTGCCATATAGACTGAAAAGGGCATTGTATTGCCAGATAGACTAAGAAGGGCATTGTATTGCCAGGTAGAGTAAGACAGGCATTGTATTGCCAGGTAGACTAAGAAGGGCATTGTATTGCCAGGTAGCTTAAGAAGGGCATTGTATTGCCAGATAGATTAAGGAGGATTTTGTATTGCCAGGTACACTAAAAAGGCCATTGTATTGCCAGATAGACTAAGATGGGCATTGTATCGCCAGGTGGACTAAGATGGGCATTGTATTGCCAGGTAGAATAAGAAGGGCATTGTATTGCCAGGTAGATTAAGAAGGGCATTGTGTTGCCAGGTAGACTAAGAAGGGCATTGTATTGCCACAAAGACTAAGAAGGGCATTGTATTGCCAGATAGACTAAGAAGGGATTTGTATTGCCAGGTAGACTAAGAAGTGCATTGTATTGCCAGGTAGGCTAAGAAGGGCATTGTGTTGCCAGGTTGACTAAAAAGGGCATTGTAATGCCAGGTAGACTAAGAGGGGCATTGTATTGCCAGGTAGACTAAGAAAGACGTTGTATTGCCAGGTAGACTATGAAGGGCATTGTATTGCCAGGTAGGCTAAGAAGGGCATTGTGTTGCCAGGTAGAATAAGAAGGGCATTGTATTGCCAGAAAGACTAACAAGGGCATTGTATTGCCAGATAGATTAAGACAGGATTTGTATTGCCAGGTAGACTAAGAAGGGCATTGTATTGCCAGGTAGACTAAGAAGGGCATTGTGTTGCCAGGTAGACTAAGAAGGGCATTGTATTGCTAGGTAGACTAAGAAGGGCATTGTATTTCCAGTTAGGCTAAGAGGAGCATTGTATTGCCAGGTAGACTAAGACAGGCATTGTATTGCCAGGTAGACTAAGAAGGGCATTGTATTGCCAGGTTGCCTAAGAAGGGCATTGTATTTCCAGATAGATTAAGGAGGATGTTGTTTTGCCAGGTACACTAAAAAGGACATTGTATTGCCAGGTAGACTAAGATGGGCATTGTATCGCCAGGTGGACTAAGATGGGCATTGTATTGCCAGGTAGAATAAGAAGGGCATTATATTGCCAGGTAGATTAAGAAGGGCATTGTGTTGCCAGGTAGACTAAGAAGGGCATTGTATTGCCACAAAGACTAAGAAGGGCATTGTATTGCCAGATAGAATAAGAAGGTATTTTGTATTGCCAGGTAGGCTAAGAAGTGCATTGTATTGCCAGGTAGGCTAAGAAGGGCATTGTGTTGCCAGGTAGAATAAGAAGGGCATTCTATTGCCAGAAAGACTAACAAGGGCATTGTACTGCCAGATAGATTAAGACAGGATTTGTATTGCCAGGTAGACTAAGAAGGGCATTGTATTGCCAGGTAGACGAAGAAGGGCATTGTGTTGCCAGGTAGACTAAGAAGGGCATTGTATTTCCAGTTAGGCTAAGAGGGGCATTGTATTGCCAGGTAGACTAAGAAGGGCATTTTATTGCCAGTTAGGCTAAGAAGGACATTGTATTGCCAGGTAGGCTAAGAAGGGCATTGTATTGCAAGGTAGACTAAGAAGGGTATTGTATTGCCACGTAGACTAAGAAGGACATTGATTTGCCAGGTAGGCTAAGAAGGGCATTGTATTGCCAGGTAGATTAAGAAGGACGTTGTATTGCGACGTAGTCTAAGAAGGACATTGTTTTGCCATAGACTAAGAAGGGCATTGAAATGCCAGGGAGACTTAGAAGGGCATGGTATTGCCAGGGAGACTGAGATGGGCATTGTAATGCCAGGTAGACTAAGACGGGCATTGTATTGCCAGGTAGGCTAAGATGAGCATTTTATTGCCAGGTACATTAAGAACGGCATTGTATTGCCAGGTAGACTAAGAAGGATGTTGTATTGCCAGATTGACTAAGAAGGACGTTTTATTGCCAGATAGAGTAACAAGGATATTGTATTGCCAGATAGACTAAGAAGGACGTTGTATTGTCAGGTAGGCAATGAAGGGCATTGTATTGCCCGGTAGACTAAGAAGGGCATTGTATTGCCACTTAGACTAAGAAGGGCTTTGTATTGCCAGGTAGAATAAGAAGTGCATTGTATTGCCAGGTAGACTAAGAAGGTCATTGTATTGCCAGTTAGGCTAAGAAGGACATTGTTTTGCCAGTTAGGCTAAGAAGGACGTTTTATTGCCATGTAGACTAAGAAGGACATTGTTTTGCCTAGACTAAGAAGGGCATTGTAATGCCAGGGAGACTTAGAAGGGCATAGTATTGCCAGGGAGACTGAGACGGGCATTTTAATGCCAGGGAGACTTTGAAGGGCATTGTATTGCCAGGGAGACTGAGAAGGGCATTGTATTGCCAGGTAGCCTAAGAAGGGCATTGAAATGGCAGGGAGACTTAGAAGGGCATTGTATTGCCAGGGAGACTGTGAAGGTTATTGTATTGCTATGAGTAGATTAAGAATGGCATTGTATTGCCAGGTAGACTAAGATGGGCATTGTATTGTCAGGTAGTCTAATACGAGCATTTTATTGCCAGGTACATTAAGAAGGGCATTGTATTGCCAGATAGATTAAGAAGGATATTGTATTGCCAGGTAGACTAAGAAGGACGTTTTATTGCCAGGTAGACTAAGCAGGGCTTTTTATTGCCAGCTAGACTAAGAAGGGCATGGTATTGCCAGGTAGATTAACAAGGGCATTGTATTGCCAGGTAGAATAAGTAGGGCATTGTGTTGCCAGGTAGACTAAGAAGGGCATTGTATTGCCAGGTAGAATAAGAAGGGCATTGTATTGCCAGAAAGACCAAGAAGGGCATTGTATTGCCAGATAGACTAATAATGGATTTGTATTGCCAGGTAGACTAAGAAGGGCATTATACTGCCAGGTAGACTAAGACGGGCATTGTGTTGCCAGGTAGACTAAGAAGGGCATTGTATTGCCAGGTAGACCAAGAAGGGCATTGTATTGCCAGGTAGGCTAAGAGAGGCATTGTATTGCCAGGTAGATAAGAAGGGCATTGTGTTGCCAGGTAGACTAAGCAGGGCATTGTATTGCCAGGTAGACTAAGAAGGGCATTGTATTGCCAGGTATGCTAAGAGAGGCATTGTATTGCCAGGTAGATAAGAAGGGCATTGTATTGCCAGGTAGGCTAATATGGGCATTGTATTGCAAGGTAGACTAAGATGGGCATTGTATTGCCAGGTGGACTAAGAAGGGTATTGTATTGCCAGGCAGACTAAGAAGGATTTTGTATTGCCAGATAGACTAAGAAGGCCATTGTATTGCCAGTTAGACTAAGAAGGGCATTGTGTTGCCAGGTAGACTAAGAAGGACATTTTCTTGCCAGAAAAACTAAGAAGGGCATTGTATTGCCAGATAGACTAAGGCGGGTTTTGTATTGCCAAGTAGACTAAGAAGGGCATTGTATTGCCAGGTAGACTAAGAAGGGCATTGTGTTGCCAGGTAGACTATGAAGGGCATTGTATTGCTAGGTAGATTAAGATGGGCATTGTGTTGCCAGGTAGACTAAGAAGGACGTTGTATTGCCGGGTAGACTAAGAAGGGCATTGTATTGCCAGGCAGATAAGAAGGGCATTGTATTGCCAGTTAGGCTAAGAAGGACCTTGTTTTGCCAGGTAGACTAAGAAGAACATTGTATTGCCAGGTAGACTAAGAAAGGCATTGTATTGCCAGGTAGATTTAGGAGGACGTTGTATTGTGACGTAGACTAAGTAGGACATTGTTTTGCCATAGACTAAGAAGGGCATTGTAATGCCAGGGTGACTTAGAAGGGCATCATATTGCCAGGGAGACTGAGATGGGCATTGTATTGCCAGGTAGACTAAGAACGTCGGTGTATTGCCAGGTAGAATAAGAAGGGCATCGTATTGCCAGATAGACTATGAAGGATATCGTATTGCCAGGTAGACTAAGAAGGTCAGTGTATTGCCCAGTAGATTAAGAAGGGCATTGTATTGCCAGGTAGACTAAGAAGGGCATTGTATTGCCAGGTAGACTAAGAAGGGCATTGTATTACCAGGTAGACTAAGAAGGACATTGTACTGCCAGGTAGACAAAGAAGGGCATTGTAGTGCCAGGGTGACTTAGAAGGGCATTGTAATGCCAGCGAGTCTATGAATGGCATTGTATTGTCAGGTAGGCTATGATGAGCATTGTATTGCCAGGTAGATTAAGAAGGGCATTGTATTACTAGGTAGACTAAGGAGGATGTTGTATTGCCAGATTGACTAAGAAGGATGTTTTATTGCCAGGTTAATTAAGAATGGCATTGTATTAGCGGGTAGACTAAGAAGGGCATTGTATTGCCAGGGATACTAAGAAGGGCATTGTATTGCCAGGGAGACTGAGAAGGGCAATGTATTGCCAGGGAGACTAAGAAGCGCATTGTATTGCCAGTTAGACAAAGAAGGGCATTGTAATGCCAGGGAGACTGAGAAGGGTATTGTATTGCTATGAGTAGTCTAAGAATGGCATTGTATTGTCAGGTAGACTAAGACGAGCACTTTATTGCCAGGTAGATTAAGAAGGGCATTGTATTGCCAGGTAGACTAAGAAGGATGTTGCATTGCCAGATTGACTAAGAAGGATGTTTTATTGCCAGTTAGACTACGAAGGGCATTGTATTGCCAGGGAGAATAAGAAGGGCATTGTATTGCCAGGGAGACTAAGAAGGGCATTGTATTGCCAGGGAGAATAAGAAGGGCATTGTGTTGCCAGGTAGACTAAGAAGGGCATTGTATTGCCAGGTAGACTAAGAAGGGCATTGTATTGCCAGGTAAATAAGAAGGGCATTGTATTGCCAGTTAGGCTAAGATGGACATTGTTTTGCCAGGTAGACTAAGAGGAACATTGTATTGCCAGGTAGACTAAGAAGAGCATTGTATTGCCAGGTAGATTTAGAAGGACGTTGTATTGCGATGTAGACTAAGAAGGACATTGATTTGCCATAGACTAAGAAGGGCATTGTAATGCCAGGGAGACTTAGAAGGGCATGGTTTTGCCAGGGAGACTGAGATGGGCATTGTGATGCCAGGTAGACTAAGACGGGCATTGTATTGCCAGGTAGACTAAGCCAAGCATTTTATTGCCAGGTACATTAAGAAGGGCTTTGTAATGCCAGGTAGACTAAGAAGGATGCTGTATTGCCAGATTGACTAAGAAGGGCATTGTATTGCCAGATAGCCTAAGAAGGATATTGTATTGCCAGGTAGACTAAGAAGGGCTGTGTATTGCCCGGTAGACTAAGAAGGGCATTGTATTGCCAGGTAGACTAAGTAGGGCATTGTATTGCCAGGTAGACTAAGAATGTCATTGTATTGCCAGGTAGAATAAGAAGAGCATTGTATTGTCAGATTGACTAAGAAGGATATCGTATTGCCAGGTAGACTAAGAAGGGCAGTGTATTGCCCAGTAGACTAAGAAGGGCATTGTATTGCCAGGTAGACTAAGAAGGGCATTGTATTGCCAGGTAGACTAAGAAGGGCATTGTATTGCCAGGTAGACAGAGAAGGGCATTGTATTGCCAGGTAGACTAAGAAGGACATTGTACTGCCAGGTAGACAAAGAAGGGCATTGTAGTGCCAGGGAGACTTAGAAGGGCATTGTATTGCCAGGGAGTCTAAGAATGGCATTGTATTGTCAGGTAGGCTATGATGAGCATTTTATTGCCAGGTAGATTAAGAAGGGCATTGGATTACTAGGTAGACTAAGAAGGATGTTGTATTGCCAGATTGACTAAGAAGGATGTTTTATTGCCAGGTAGATTAATAATGGCATTTTATTGCCGGGTAGACTAAGAAGGGTATTGTATTGCTAGGGAGACTAGGAAGGGCATTGCATTGCCAGGGAGACCGAGAAGGGCATTGTATTGCCAGGGAGACTAAGAAGGGCATTATATTGCCAGTTAGACAAAGAAGGGCATTGTAATGCCAGGGAGACTGAGAAGTGTATTGTGTTGCTATGAGTAGTCTAAGAATGGCATTGTATTGTCAGGTAGACTAAGATGAGCATTTTATTGCCAGGTAGTTTAAGAAGGGCATTGTATTTCCAGGTAGACTAAGAAGGATGTTGTATTGCCAGATTGACTAAGAAGGATGTTTTATTGCCAGGTAGACTACGAAGGGCATTGTATTGCCAGGGAGACTAAGAAGGGCATTGTATTGCCAGGGAGACTAAGAAGGGCATTGTATTGCCAGTGAGACTAAGAAGGGCATCGTATTGCCAGGTAGACTTACAAGTGCATTGTATTGCCATGAGACTAAGAACGACATTGTATTGCCAGGTAGACTAAGAAGGGCATTGTATTGCCAGGTAGACTTAGAAGTGCATTGTATTGCCAGGTAGACTAAGAAGGGCATTGTATTGCCAGGTGCACTAAGAAGGATGTTTTGTTGCCCAGTAGACTAAGAAGGGTGTTTTATTGTCTGGTAGACTAAGATGGGCATTGTCTTGCCAGGCAGACTAATGTAGGGGTTTTGCAAAATTCCCCTATTTTTCCCTGAAGATTGAAAATATTGGTCCACATCGTGGACGAAGAATTGGGTGATGTGACTTGTCTACAATGTTTTAAAATGTGCCTAGAACTGCAAAAGACTGCTCTGAGATGGAAAGAATGTGGACAACACCAGACTCGTGGAGCTCTGTGGAAAATATTCACACACCTTAAGGAAGTACTTTTATTAATAAAATTGTTCCCTGGAGTTTGGGCAATCACAAAAGGTTTTAAAATGGCCACAGAAAGCATTGGCCAAGAACAATGGGGCTTGAATAAAAGCAGCTCGAGTTGTCTGTGAAAAAGTGGGAGGATACAGTGGCAGTCAGACCTGTCAATCAAACCAGGGAGTTTCCCTCTCAGAAGCACTTGAAGTTGCTTATTGACATAAGAGATTAGCCCACTTGAGACTAACTGCAGGACAATCGATTGAAACTGCTTCTGTTTACACAGCAATTCAAAGCACTCACAGACAATGAGATACTGAAACCATGAGACGGATTTTTTTATGCAACACTTTAGGAATTGAATGAGTTTTTGAAGCACCCATCATTCTGGACAATAGGGCAGTTGCATTCCCTTTTGTTTTAGCCCAGGTGAGCTCCGGATGTGGGCGGGAACATTTTGGCCCCACCTGCAGACACATTAACCCATTCCAACCACTTTGATTTAGCCAATCACAGCGTTTCTTTTGTGTATTGGACCTTTGGGCGTGAATATTGCTGACAGACTTTTCCAGGTATAAAGATAGCTCCTGAGAAGCTATCTCTCTCTTAGCTCTTACTTCGCTGGACCACAGGTGAGCAGGTTTTTGAGTCCTCAGCATAGCAACCTAGTAAGGAGTTGGGGGGTGGTAATTAAGGGGATATTGCTAAGATTGTTTAATCAACATTGTAGCCACTTACCCCTCGTTTTTGCCATCTGCCTTCCTCCATTTAAGCAATTTTACTGTAATTTACTCTGTTCGTGTCGTATAGTTTTATATTTGATTATAGTTTCTTCTAGTTAATAAAGCTTGATTTTCTCTCATCCAGACCATTTGTCCATTTTAATATCATTAATTATAAGTCATTCAGTCAGAACTGGAAGGTGGGGTAGCGATTCGAAACCACTGTTTGAAAATTGGTTTATTGGAATTTGTTTTACAGTGCAGCAGCAGGCTGCCTGACCAGGTGAATTACTGTAAACCAGGTAAAAGATTGGAATTGGTCAGAGTGAAGGCAAAGGCTGCAAGACCAGGGAAATTACCTTAAACCAGTTAATAGAGGCCCCCCTACAAAATGGCGACCATGGCAGGATTGGAGTCCGTTTTTGATTGGATAAGTGGTCTGGATCTGGAGAAAGCATGAGCTCTTGTTTCTCTCGCTTTCAGTATGTGGGTAGCCCTGTGGATGTTAGCGGCAGCATGTAGGCTGACCTATCATGGTATAGGTGGCTGGGTTCAGAAGGGTGAGATGAGGGAACAGGAGGAGGCTAAAGATGCCAAGAATCGGGAGTCCCAGTTTGAAAAATGCCAGGCATTTATAGAGCGCCTGGTGTAGGAAGTCACTGAGGCCAGAGATGAGACTGCGGGAGGAGAATGTCCGCCTCATGTCAGAGGTTACAGAGCAGGAGGAAAGGGTTAGGGAAGTAAAGGCAGCCTATAAGCTGGCCTGCGCCCAAAGGTTTAGTGAAGCAGATCATGGCCCCTGTAGGGCAGAGATAGAAAGCCTTAACATGGCTTTAAAGGTAGCAAGGGGAATGATTTGCCTGATCAGCCTGAAGGCAGGTCAGCTGGATTTTACTGGTAGCCCAAGTAGAACCATCCCACAGGCAGCACCCAGAACGGTGCTGGATAGGGAATTAGATAAACCTGGGGCTCCATATCAGAAAGAGTGGCGCCAGGAGGGGAGCCATCCCTCCCAGAACAAGGTCACTTGTTATAAGTGCGGGGAGGAGTGCCACTGGCGCAGTGATTGTAAAAGGCCTGGGAGAGATGATACAGCCAGGAACCCCGCAGCACCAACTCAGAAGGCAGAGACAGACACAATCAAGTCTGTCCTGGAGATGTTAAAATCTCTCATGAGGGCCAATCAGGGAAAGGGGGCAGCCATCAGTGGTGCTGCAGCCCCATCGCCCACCTCTACCTCCCCACAATGACTAGAAAGAAAGGGGTTTAAAATCAACCCCAACCAGGCAGCTAGGAGTGAGCCTGAGAATAGGAATCCTCAGCCCACAGTAGGTTCAAGTTCACAGGCAAGTGCTGTGGCTTGTGTGGTGGGGGGAGAGCCATTCCTGGGCAGAGTAAGCTGTTTAAGCCAGGGAACAGGGAAGGAGAGTTCTGGGACCCCTGTAGAGCAGGTCCAGTAGCAGAAATCCGGGACAAGGGAGGCACACGGGATAGTTTTGGCCCCAGACCAAAGGCAGGTCCAAGTCCAAAATTCCCCATTTAAAGCCACCCGGGTAAGAGAACATGAGCTTGCTGACCAGACAAGTTCAAGTTCACAGCCTGTAAACACAGGCACTGTGGCGTGTTTCCAGGGTAAAGTTGTCCAGCCCACAAATTGGGACACTTCCACACCCCAGTGGGACCCTAGTTTTGCCCAAAGTTCATATTTGAAAAGGTTACGTGGCTCAGAAACTGAGAAACAGCAGCCTGGGATTAGAAATCAGCAGGCTGCTGCCCATCCATTCACAGAAGCTGCTCGCACAAGCGCGGTTCCCCAGCCCATACCCCCCAGCGGACCTTCCTCAGTTTTCCTGCACAGGCGCAGTCGCGCGCATGAGGGGAGAGTTTTGCCAAAAGGAGGGCCGCGCAGGCACAGCCGTGCGGCTGAGGGAAGAGGTTCCCCAACACCGGGTTCACGCAGGCGCAGTCGTGGACCCGGAGCCCCCAGTGTCTCTTGATCACAGTGAGGCCGAGCGCGCAGGCGCTGTCGGCCATTTAAAGATCCCTGCTGCTCAGTTTTTACGCGCAGGCGCACAGGCCTGCTTGGAAGACCCAGCGGTTCTCCCAACCATTTTTAAAGTAACCGAACGCCTGCGGGACCCCAGCGGATCTTTCTAAGTTATCCCGCGCAGGCGCAAACGCCTGTTTGAAGCCAGAGGCTTCACAGCCTCTGCCGCGGGACTCCCAGGAGAAGGTTTGCACAGGCGCACTCGCCTGCTTGAATACAGAGGCTTCACAGCCTCTGCCGAGGGACTCAGGGGAGGAGATTCGCGCAGGTGCAGTTGCCTGTTTAAAGGGACCAGCTTCCCAGCCAGCCTCTAGAATGGTTCCCCCCATGATGTGGGACCCTGGGGAGGCAGGGATAGTAATTCCTCTTACAGGGGACACGGGGGGAGCTGGCACCAGGTTGTGGACCTGGAGAGGAGGATTTGCAGCCACCAGCAGCGGGTGGCGAGGGAATACCTGCCCCCAGCACAAGAGTGGGCAGGGAAAAGGAGGCAAACCTAGAGTACCGGCAGGCTGCCAGTTATCTTATACAGTGCAGGCTGTTGGCACCAGGGGGAGAAGGTTCCCAGCCATTTAGGGCTGCGACCCTGGCTCAGGGTCTGCCAGCCAATGTTTCCCCCACAGAGACGCCCCTCAGAAGGTCTCAGCAGATCCACAAGCCCGAGACAAGTAGGTCACCCACTTTACAGTGGAGTAAGGTGGGCTCCTGAACCAGGGAGAAGCCAAAGAAGAGAGGTCCCATACCAGCAGCCATAAGCTGTGAGGGACCAGAGACAGGAGGCAGTCCAGCTTTGCTGCAGCAATCTGCAACAGTGCCAGAGATTAGCCTGGCCGTCCGGAGATGGGCAGCATTTTTATTATAGCTTTGGTGTGAATATAGCGTGCTTTTAAGGTGTATTTTAGTTTGATATAACTAGTTTTATAAGATTAAGTTTAAAGTTTAAGTTTATAAGTGTGCCAAATATTTGTATTTTGGTCCGAGGTCAAGCGACCCAACCATGTCTCCACCTAAGGCAGCAGGTCAGTGAGACCTGGCTGCATGTCCTTTTAAATTTTGCAGGAGATTGGACCAAGAAGCAGCCCTGTTTGCCCAGGCCGAGCTGGGCATCGAATGAAGATATGGATATAGGATGTTGGGGATCACCTCGCCACTGGACGAATCCAGAGAGAAACCCTGCAGCGACCTTCGGGAGAAACCAGACAGGGTCCAGAGGAACTTGCCTACTACTCCTATGCAGAAGAGATGGCCCCAGCTGGGTGGGGCATGGCCCCCAATCCAGCACTATCCTGACCAAAGTTCACTTGCGGGAGAACTTGCTGTTGAGGAGTCATGATACGGAAGCGCGGGCGCCTTGTCAGATAGGGACGCGTTTCCTGGGGGTGGGTGGTGATGGCCCGGGAAAGATTGTAAAGAAGAGGGGGAGGCCCAAGAGTTGCGTGGGTGCGTTCGGGGAGGGAGGAACTCACCCGGGGGCCCACGGGCAAGGAGGGTACGTGTGGCTGGGAAGGATGAGTGGGTGGCCGGATCTGGGATCCAAATTTCAGTGTGGGGCCAGGGAGAGCTGCCACACAGGCACCCATCATTTTCTGCAGCCAGTCGAGGGAAGACGGGAGGGGGAGGGACTAGGAGTCGTGATCCCATACTCCCCGGTCTCGGTCTGTGCCAGGGTAATGTTTAACATGAGGGGTATCCCGCCTCCACAAAGGGACAAGGGAACGGCTTGGGGCTGGCGGAGCAGGCTGGTCTGTAAATCCATTCTATCTGTTTCAAAGTTTAAGACAATTAAAGGGGGGTGGAAGGTACATTTACTGCCCGGGTGGGAGGAGCAATACCCACTCGAATTTTCATGACCCATCATCGGCATGTGATGGTTGGGGTTTTATTTAAGCATGTTGTTTCAAATGTTTACTGAAGATTTTTTTGTATTTTGTGTTGCAGCCCCAAGTTGAGCAGAGACGTAGGACCCTCTCCATGCTTGGGATCACTAAGATTGCAACATTTTGTAATAAGTTATAATGTAAAAAGGTGATTGTAAATTTTGATTGCATTGTAATTTTACAAGCGTGTAGGGGTATGAGACCCCTTATTGTAAACTGATGTATCTGTAAGATGCCTACCGTACCATGGTTTTTTTCTCGAATTTTTGGGGAATAGACGGTTGGGGGGATTAGCGGCAGATAGCTATTAGGTAAATACAGGGGATGGTTGTTTGTGAGGGGGGTCTGAAAATTTTGCTCACTCCTTCGAGTTGATACTACAAGAAAGTTGGGAGTATCAAAAGGAGGGAATGTAGGGGTTTTGCAAAATTCCCCTATTTTTCCATGAAGATTGAAAATATTGGTCCACATCATGGACGAAGAATTGGGTGATGTGACTTGTCTACAATGTTTTAAAATGTGCCTAGAACTGCAAAAGACTGCTCTGAGATGGAAAGAACATGGACAACACCGGACTCGTGGAGCTCTGTGGAAAATATTCACACACCTTAAGAAAGTACTTTTATTAATAAAATTGTTCCCTGGAGTTTGGGCAATCGCAAAAGGTTTTAAAATGGCCACAGAAAGCATTGGCCAAGAACAGTCCAAAGATGTACGGGTTATGTTGATTGGCTATGATAAATTGACCCTTAGTGTTAGGGGGATTAAATACATGGGGTTACGGGGATAGGGTGGGATATGTTTTGGTGTAGGGGTTACGGGGATCGGGTGGGATATGTGTCGGTGCAGGCTAGATGGGCCGAAATGGCCTCTATCTGCACTGTGGGGATTCTGTGATTCTGTGAACAATGGGGCTTGAAAAAAAGCAGTTCAAGTTGTCTGTGAAAAAGTGGAAGGATACAGTGGCAGTCAAAGACCTGCCAATCAAAGTGAGGTTCCCTTCAGAAGCACTTGAAGTTGCTTATTGACATAAGAGATTAGCCCACTTGAGACTAACCGCAGGACAATCGGTTGAAACTGCTTCTGTTTACACAGCCATTCAAAGCACTCACAGACAATGAGATACTGAAACCATGGGACGGATTTTTTTATGCAACAGTTTGGGGATTGAATGGGTTTTTAAAGCACCCATCATTCTGAACAATAGGGCAGTTGCATTCCTTTTTTTTTAAGCCCAGATGAGCTCCGGATGTGGGCGGGAACATTTCGGCCCCACTGTTCTGGACATTCTGGACATTTTTACATGCAGTAGCACCCTCTGGTGGTGGTTATTGTGTTAGCAGTGTGTTTGTATGAAGCAGAGATCATTTGACCTTTGTTCCATTCTTCCTGTGAGAGGTCATTTGACCTTCGTACCTTTCTTCCTGTGTAACACAGGAAGTAGAATTCCAGGAAGAACCTGGCAGTAATGGAGGATTCCATAAGGGTTTCACAATCCAATGTAATCTGATTTCATATGTTAGGCCAAGTGCAATATCTGTGAGTATCTTTGTTTCTTAGCATAATAGCAACGTTGTCAGAGTAGTATTTTGATAACACTATGTTTATAAAAGGTTAATATTTGATAGTTATAGAAGTTAGTCCAAATGTTAGTTAGTTATACAATTAGTCTATACTGTTGTAAATATGTTTATATCTTATGTAATATCGAATGTATAGTACTCAGTTTATGTACAAAACATACTTTATCTTTGTTTACAGTTTCACAAAATTTGTTCAAGTAAAGGCTTCAAATAGCAAACGGCTTCACGAAGAATTATTTTGAATAAGTGTTTAACTTGCTGGATAACTAGATAGGAGCATGTCTAGCACAGCCAGTACACCACAGTGCAGACACATTAACCCATTCCAACCACATTGAATTAACCAATCACAGTGTTTCTTTTGTGTATTGGAACTTTGGGCGTGAATTTTGCAGACAGACTTTTCCATGTATAAAGATAGCTCCTGAGAAGCTATCTCTCTCTCTCTCTCTCTCAGCTCTCACTTCGCTGGACCACAGGTGAGCAGGTTTTTGACTCCTCAGCAAAGCAACCTAGTAACGAGTTGGGGGATGATAATTAAGGGGATATTGCTAAGATTGTTTAATCAACATTGAACATTGTAGCCACTTACCCCTCGTTTTTGCCATCTGCCTTCCTCCATTTAAGCAATTTTACTGTAATTTACTGTGTTCGTGTGGTATAGTTTTATATTTGATTATAGTTTCTTCTAGCTAATAAAGCTTGATTTTCTCTCATCCAGACCATTTGTCCATTTTAATATCATTAATTATAAGTCTTTCAGTCAGAACTGGAAGGTGGGGTAGCGATTCGAAACTGCTGTTTGAAAATTGGTTTATTGGAATTTGGTTTACAGTGCAGCAGCAGGCTGCCTGACCAGGTGAATTACCGTAAACCAGGTAAAAGATTGGAATTGGTCAGAGTGCAGGCAAAGGCTGCAAGACCAGGGAAATTACCAGAAACCTGCTAATAGAGGCCCCCCTACACTAAGAATGGCACTGTATTGCCAGGTAGACTAAGAAGGGCATTGTATTGCCTGAGAGAATCAGATGATCATCGTATTGCCAGGTAGAATAAGAAGGACGTTGTATTGCCAGATAGACTAAGAAGGGCATTGTATTGCCAGCGAGACTGGGAATGGCATTGTATTGAGAGGTAGCCTAAGTAGGACGTTGCATTGTCAGGTAGACTAAGAAGGGCATTGTATTTCCAGGTAGACTAAGCAGGGTATTGTATTGCCAGGTTGACTCAGAAGGGCACTGTATTGCCAGTTAGATTAAGAAGGACATTGTATTGCGAGATAGACTAAGAAGGGCATTGTATTGCCAGGTAGACTAAGAAGGGCATTGTATTGCCAGTTAGACTAAGAAGGATGTTGCATTGCCAAGTAGACTAAGTAGGGCATTGTGTTGCCAGGTAGACTAAGAAGGGCATTGTATTGCCAAAAAGACTAAGGGCGGCATTGTATTGCCAGATAGACTAAGCAGGGATTTGTATTGCCAGGTAGACTAAGAAGGACATTGTATTGCAAGGTAGATTAAGAAGGACATTGTATTGCCAGGTAGACTAAGAAGGGCATTGTATTGCCAGGGAGACTGAGAAGGGCATTGCATTGCCAGGTAGAGTAAGAAGGGCACTGTGTTGCCTGGTAGACTAAGAAGGGCATTGTATTGCCAGGTAGACTAAGAAGGACGTTGTATTGTCAGCTCAACTAAGAAGGACATTGTATTGCCAGGTAGACTAAGAAGGATGTTGTATTGCCAGATAGACTAAGAAGGGCAATTTATTGCCAGGTAGACTAAGAAGGACATTGTGTTGCCATGTAGACTAAGAAGGATGTTGTATTGCCAGATAGACTAAGAAGGGCATTGTATTGCCGGGGAGACTTAGAACGGCATTGTATTGCCAGGTAGACTAAGAAGGACATTGTATTGCCAGGGAGACTTAGAACGGCATTGTATTGCCAGATAGACTAAGAAGGGCATTGTATTGCCGGGGAGACTTAGAACGGCATTGTATTGCCAGGTAGACTAAGAAGGGCATTGCATTGCCAGGTAGACTAAGAAGGGCATTGTATTGCCTGGTAGATTGAGAAGGGCATTATATTGCCAAGTAGACTAAGAAGGACATTGTATTGCCAGGGAGACTGAGAAGGGCATTGTATTGCCAGGTAGACTAAGAAGGATATTGCATTGCCAGGTAGACTGAGAAGGGCATTATATTGCCAGGTAGACTAAGAAGGGCATTGTATTGCAAGGTAGACTAAGAAAGACATTGTATTGCCAGGTCGAATAAGAAGGGCATTGTATTGCCAGTTAGAATAAGAAGGACATTGTATTGCCAGGTAGACTAAGAACGGCATTGTATTGCCAGGTAAACTAAGATGGGCATTGTCTTGCCAGGTAGAGTAAGAAGGGCATTGCATTGCCAGGTAGACTAAGAAGTGCATTTTATTGCCAGGTAGACTAAGAAGGGCATTGTATTGTCAGGTCAACTAAGAAGGACGTTGTATTGTCAGTTCAACTAAGAAGGACATTTTATTGGCAGGTAGATTAAGAAGGACATTGTATTGCCAGATAGACTAAGAAGGATGTTGTATTGCCAGATAGACTAAGAGGGGCATTGCATTGCCAAGGAGAGTGGGAATGGCATTGTATTGCCAGGTAGACTAAGAAGGACGTTTTATTGCCAGGTAGACTAAGAAGTGTATTTTATTGCCTGGTAGTCTAGGAAAGGCATTGTATTGCCAGGTAGACTAAGAAGGGCATTGTATTGCCAGTTAGACTAAGAAGGGCATTGTATTGCAAGGTAGACTAAGATGGGCATTGTCTTGCCAGGTAGACTAAGAAGTGCATTGTATAGCGAGGTAGACTAAGAAGGGCATTGTATTGTCAGGTCAACTAAGAAGGACGTTGTATTGTCAGTTCAACTAAGAAGGACATTGTATTGCCAGGTAGACTAAGAAGGATGTTGTATTGCCAGATAGACTAAGAGGGGCATTGCATTGCCAGGTAGACTAAGAAGGACATTGTATTGCCAAGGAGAGTGGGAATGGCATTGTATTGCCAGTTAGACTCAGAATGGCATTGTATTGCCAGGTAGACTTAAGAAGGGCATTGTATTGCCAGGTAGACTCAGAATGGCATTGTATTGCCAGGTAGACTTAAGAAGGGCATTGTATTACCAGGTAGACTAAGAAGGGCATTGTATTGCCAGCGAGACTGTTAATAGCATTGTATTGCCAGGTAGACTAACAAGGACGTTGCATTGCCAGGTAGACTAAGAAGGGCATTGTTTTGCCAGGTAGACTAAGAAGGGCATTGTATTGCCAGGTAGACTAAGAAGGGCATTGTTTTGCCAGGTAGACTAAGAAGGGCATTGTATTGCCAGGGAGACTAAGAAGCATGTTTTATTGCCAGGGAGACTAGGAAGGACGTTGTATTGCCAGGTAGACTAAGAAGGACGTTGTATTGCCAGGTAGACTAAGAAGGGCATTGTATTGACAGGTAGACTAAGAAGGACGTTGTATTGCCAGGTAGACTAAGAAGGGCATTGTATTGCCAGGTATACTAAGAAGGGCATTGTATTGCCAGGTAGACTAAGAAGGGCATTGTATTGCCAGGTAGACTAAGAAGGGCATTGTATTGCCAGCGAGACTGTTAATAGCATTGTATTGCCAGGTAGACTAAGAAGGACGTTGCATTGCCAGGTAGACTAAGAAGGGCATTGTATTGCCAGGTAGACTAAGAAGGACGTTGTATTGCCAGGTAGACTAAGAAGAGCATTGTTTTGCCAGGTAGACTAAGAAGGGCATTGTATTGCCAAGGAGAGTGGGAATGGCATTGTATTGCCAGGTAGACTAAGAAGGACGTTTTATTGCCAGGTAGACTAAGAAGTGTATTTTATTGCCTGGTAGTCTAGGTAAGGCATTGTATTGCCAGGTAGACTAAGAAGGGCATTGTATTGCCAGGGAGACTAAGAAGCATGTTTTATTGCCAGGGAGACTAGGAAGGACATTGTATTGCCAGGTAGACTAAGAAGGACGTTGTATTGCCAGGTAGACTAAGAAGGACGTTGTATTGCCAGGTAGACTAAGAAGGGCGTTGTATTGCCAGGTAGACTAAGAAGGGCATTGTATTGCCAGGTAGACTAAGAAGGGCATTGTATTGCCAGGTAGACTAAGAAGGGCATTGTATTGCCAGGTAGACTAAGAAGGACGTTGTATTTCCAGGTAGACTAAGAAGGGCATTGTATTGCCAGGTAGACTAAGAAGGACGTTGTATTGCCAGGTAGACTAAGAAGGGCATTGTATTGCCAGGTAGACTAGGAAGGACATTGTATTGCCAGGTAGGCTAAGAAGGACGTTGTATTGCCAGGTAGACTAAGAAGGACGTTGTATTGCCAGGTAGACTAAGAAGGGCATTGTATTGCCAGGTAGACTAAGAAGGGCATTGTATCGCCAGCGAGACTGTTAATAGCATTGTATTGCCAGGTAGACTAAGAAGGACGTTGCATTGCCAGGTAGACTAAGAAGGGCATTGTATTGCCAGGTAGACTAAGAAGGGCATTGTATTGCCAGGTTGACTAAGAAGGACGTTGTATTGCCAGGTAGACTAAGAAGGGCATTGTATTGCCAGGTAGACTGAGAAGGGCATTGTATTGCCAGGTAGACTAAGAAGGACGTTGTATTGCCAGGTAGACTAAGAAGGACGTTGTATTGCCAGGTAGACTAAGAAGGGCGTTGTATTGCCAGGTAGACTGAGAAGGGCATTGTATTGCCAGGGAGACTAAGAAGGATGTTGTATTGCCAGGGAGACTAAGAAGGACGTTGTATTGCCAGGTAGACTGAGAAGGGCATTGTATTGCCAGGGAGACTAAGAAGGGCATTGTATTGCCAGGTAGACTAAGAAGGACGTTGCATTGCCAGGTAGACTAAGAAGGGCATTGTATTGCCAGGTAGACTAAGAAGGACGTTGTATTGCCAGGTAGACTAAGAAGAGCATTGTTTTGCCAGGTAGACTAAGAAGGGCATTGTATTGCCAAGGAGAGTGGGAATGGCATTGTATTGCCAGGTAGACTAAGAAGGACGTTTTATTGCCAGGTAGACTAAGAAGTGTATTTTATTGCCTGGTAGTCTAGGTAAGGCATTGTATTGCCAGGTAGACTAAGAAGGACGTTGTATTGCCAGGTAGACTGAGAAGGGCATTGTATTGCCAGGGAGACTAAGAAGGACGTTGTATTGCCAGGTAGACTAAGAAGGACGTTGTATTGCCAGGTAGACTAAGAAGGGCGTTGTATTGCCAGGTAGACTAAGAAGGGCATTGTATTGCCAGGTAGACTAAGAAGGGCATTGTATTGCCAGGTAGACTAAGAAGGGCATTGTATTGCCAGGTAGACTAAGAAGGACGTTGTATTTCCAGGTAGACTAAGAAGGGCATTGTATTGCCAGGTAGACTAAGAAGGACGTTGTATTGCCAGGTAGACTAAGAAGGGCATTGTATTGCCAGGTAGACTAGGAAGGACATTGTATTGCCAGGTAGGCTAAGAAGGACGTTGTATTGCCAGGTAGACTAAGAAGGACGTTGTATTGCCAGGTAGACTAAGAAGGGCATTGTATTGCCAGGTAGACTAAGAAGGGCATTGTATCGCCAGCGAGACTGTTAATAGCATTGTATTGCCAGGTAGACTAAGAAGGACGTTGCATTGCCAGGTAGACTAAGAAGGGCATTGTATTGCCAGGTTGACTAAGAAGGACGTTGTATTGCCAGGTAGACTAAGAAGGGCATTGTATTGCCAGGTAGACTGAGAAGGGCATTGTATTGCCAGGTAGACTAAGAAGGACGTTGTATTGCCAGGTAGACTAAGAAGGACGTTGTATTGCCAGGTAGACTAAGAAGGGCGTTGTATTGCCAGGTAGACTGAGAAGGGCATTGTATTGCCAGGGAGACTAAGAAGGATGTTGTATTGCCAGGGAGACTAAGAAGGACGTTGTATTGCCAGGTAGACTGAGAAGGGCATTGTATTGCCAGGGAGACTAAGAAGGGCATTGTATTGCCAGGTAGACTAAGAAGGACGTTGTATTGCCAGGTAGACTAAGAAGGGCATTGCATTGCCAGGTAGACTGAGAAGGGCATTGTATTGCCAGGGAGACTAAGAAGGATGTTATATTGCCAGGGAGACTAAGAAGGGCATTGTATTGCCAGGTTGACTAAGAAGGACGTTGTATTGCCAGGTAGACTAAGAAGGGCATTGTATTGCCAGGTAGACTGAGAAGGGCATTGTATTGCCAGGTAGACTAAGAAGGACGTTGTATTGCCAGGTAGACTAAGAAGGACGTTGTATTGCCAGGTAGACTAAGAAGGGCGTTGTATTGCCAGGTAGACTGAGAAGGGCATTGTATTGCCAGGGAGACTAAGAAGGATGTTGTATTGCCAGGGAGACTAAGAAGGACGTTGTATTGCCAGGTAGACTGAGAAGGGCATTGTATTGCCAGGGAGACTAAGAAGGGCATTGTATTGCCAGGTAGACTAAGAAGGACGTTGTATTGCCAGGTAGACTAAGAAGGGCATTGCATTGCCAGGTAGACTGAGAAGGGCATTGTATTGCCAGGGAGACTAAGAAGGATGTTATATTGCCAGGGAGACTAAGAAGGACATTGTATTGCCAGTGAGACTAAAAAGGACATTGTCCCAGAAATTCGGCTCTCCACGGGTGAGTACGCATGGGGTACTCACCCGTAAGCCCAGTAGAAGTTTCGGTTTCCTGCATGCACTGCGCATGCGTGGGAAACCAGCACTGCCGTTCCCCTGTAAGAAGGGGTTCAGAAGTCGAATGCGTTCGCAGGAGAGGCTGCGCGTGCGCATTGAACTTACTTTTTTTTTCTAGGTTTTCCCGGGAGGTTAAGTCTCCAGAAGTTAGACCTTTAAAAAGCATGCACAAGGCCTGCTTTTTACAAGGTAAGTGGTGAATTAATTAAAATTAAAACATTTTTTCCACAGGTTTATTATTTTTAAATACTTTAAAGAAAGGTAAGTTTATTTTTAGCCCCGTTAGAAAATGTAATTAATTTTTTCAAAAATTAAATTATTGATTAAATTAGTTATTTCATGTAATTTATAGTTTATTTTTTAAATGTGATTTTTAAAAATTTATTTGAAGATTAATGATGTTTTGGGGCTTGTAGTGTTTATAGGTTGGACAGGTCTTCCTGTCAAACTTATGAATGAAGCATTCCCTGCTACCATTGGCTCTCCATGGCCCACGTGATCCCAGGGGACGCATTGAACTAACTGTACCCCCGGGATACGCAAGCACTGCACGCCGGCAGTTGGAGGAGGCCCAAGATCACAATTCCATGGGGGCCCACAGCTCAACGGCCGCGGGAAACCCCCGACATGAATTTCTGGGCCATTGTTTTGCCAGGTAGACAAAGAAGGACATTATATTGCCAGGGAGACTAAGAAGGGCATTGTATTGCCAGGTAGACTAAGAAGGGCATTGTATTGCCATTTAAATCTATAAGCGTTTTCATTTTTTTCTTTTCTCTCTCCTTTTCCTTTAATAAACAACTGTATTTAAATTAAGAGCTTTTGGGTGATTCATTACTTACTTCCCTTGTAATTCGCGGGTCAAAATGAACTACAAGCCTGAGACTAGGACAGCTTTTGGTCACCTGTTCTAATATCTCATACTGTGGCTTGCTGTCAATCTTTTTTTGATAACACTCCTGTGAAGTGCCTTGGGACGCTTTACTATGCTAAAGGCACTTTATAAATGCATGTTGTTGTTGGTGTTGTACAATGTCAAAGAGTGAGTGAAGATTGATGTAATGCAACATCCAGGTGGCATCAGATGTATTTTTTTGCAATTAAAGGTAGCATGCCTCCTGCAGATGCCTGTGGCTTATTTGCAGTGTATCTAATTAAAGTAACATTTGAAAACAATAAATAAAAGAAAAATACTATTGCCTGGCCCCAGTCAGCTGAGTGCCCAAAAAATACACCTCATAGCCCAGAATGAAATGCCCACAGCATTTGTGTTTCATTACTTAAGGCTACTGCTCTCTGAAATCCTGTTACGTCAACACAGAAGTGTGCTGGAAGCATGTTTAATGCAAGAGCTGAAAATTTGTTGGACTTTGCACAAATGCAACCAGGACACAGGACTTTCCCAACTAACATTTTTGACATTGCCCCGTCTGCCCTCTCAGGTGGACGTAAAAGATCCCATGGCACTATTTCGAAGAAGCGCAGTAGAGTTCTCCCCGGTGTCCTGGCCAATATTTATCCCTCAACCAACATCACTAAAAACAGATTATCTGGTCATTATTACACTGCTGTTTGTGGGGGCTTGCTGTGTGCAAATTGGCTGCTGCATTTCCCACATTACAACAGTGACTACACTTCAAAAGTACATAATCGGCTGTAAAGTGCTTTGGGATGTCCTGAGGCCGTGAAAGGTGCTATATAAATGCAAGTATTTCTTTTTTCTCCATTTCATGTAACAATTGAAAAACTGAAGTTGCCAAAAGGCTAGCATCAGATGATAAACTGTAGACAGGACACTTGTTTCCTGTATAGGAGGCACTGCAACAAGCCTGCTATTGCACAGTTAAGATCAGGTGAATCCTTTCTGTTTTCACTTGAATGTATGTTGAAGAGCAAATTATATTTCTACTAGTCGTGGGTTAGTGATTTATTATGTAGCCCTGGGCCAGTTTATATTCTGGTGGAGGGGGGAGCTTCCTAGGAATGGTTCCTAATATCTTATTCAGTAAAAATTGAGGTTTTTATCCTGTCATTCTGGATAGATTGGCACCAAGGTCCCAAAAGGTGTGATGAAAATGTAAACCATCATAGCGTTGGCCCGCCTCTTGTTTAGAAACAAATGAAGAATTGATCGATCCCAATGAATGATTACAGGCACAGCTTAGAACGTTGCAGCTGATTTTCAGATTCACGTAGCAGTGCTGGATAGGCTAAGCGCAATGGGCAAAGACACAGGAGGATGCAGGAGGTTTTCCTCTTGCCACCTCAGCTGTTTGTGACTTGGAGCCTTTCTGTTTCACAGCTCCTTCCCAGATTTGCTCAGCATAAATTGACAGAAATTATAATGCAACAGGAACCGTGACTGTGTGTGTTTGCGTTACAGTTCGTGCTTCCTTAAATCTATTCAAGCACCAACGCGCATTTGTATAGCAGCACGCAGCACAACTTATATACAATATATATTTAATTCCCTGCTAATTGTAACTTACTTACTAAAAAAAAATGATGTAGTAATTCTTTCATTGGAATGTCATTGCTCCAAAATCTGGGTCTGCATTAGATATTCTGTTGGGTTCATTTTTATCGGTCTTTCATGTAAGCAGATCATGCGTCCCTTACAATCAGTATGTAATGGATTTAACCCTCTGTAGAGTGGAATTTTGCTTAATTGCAATATCTTAATATAAGTTACTCGTAAGTTCTCCTAAAATAAATACTTAAAAGTCCTGAGATGTGACCGTCATCCAGGATTAATGACTTTCAGCCGACAGTTGGCATCAACATTGACTGCTGTTGTTAAAACAGATTCAAAATTGAAGAAAATCATGCCATAAAATAATACTGCTCCGTCACTTATGGTGTTGCTCACAGGTAGTCAGGTACAGGCTCGGGAGCAAAGCAGTAAGCTGGCAAATGGATCAAGGGAAGAGGAGAAAAGCAGTTGAGTGGAGAATGCAGCATGGAGCTCGGGATGAAGTGGTCTGGCAAAGTGGGAGATGTAACACGGATGGAGTTGGGTGCTGGACCCAAATTGAAACAGGTATGGAGTGAGGCATGTTTGACAAATTTGCTGGAGTTCTTTGAGGAAGTAACATATAGGGTGGATAAAGGGGAACCAGTGGACGAAGTGTATTTAGACTTCCAAAAGGCATTTGACAAGGTGCCACACAAAAGATTATTGCTTAAGATAAAAAATCATGGGATTGGGGGTAATATTCTGGCATGGATAGAGGATTGGCTATCTAACAGAAGGCAGAGAGTTGGGATAAATGGTTCATTCTCAGACTGGCAATCAGTAACTAGTGGTGTTCCGCAGGGGTCAGTGCTGGGTCCCCAACTCTTTACAATCTATATTAACGATTTAGAGGAGGGGACCGAGTGTAACATATCAAAGTTTGCAGATGATACTAAGATGGGAGGGAAAGTAGTGAGTGAGGAGGACATAAAAAACCTGCAAGGGGACATAGACAGGCTAAATAAGTGGGCAGAGCTTTGGCAGATGGAATACAATACTGGAAAGTGTGAGGTTATGCACTTTGGCAGGAAAAATCATAGAGCAAGTTATTATCTTAATGGCAAGAAACTGGAAAGTACTGAAGTACAAAGGGATCTGGGGGTCCTGGTGCACGAAACTCAAAAGGTTAGTATGCAGGTGCAGCAAGTGATTAAGAAAGCCAATGGAATGTTGGCTTTCATTGCTGGGGGAATAGAATATAAAAATAGGGAGGTATTGCTTCAGTTGTACAAGGTATTGGTGAGACCACACCTGGAATACTGCATACAGTTTTGGTGTCCATACTTAAGAAAGGACATACTTGCTCTCGAGTCAGTACAAAGAAGGTTCACTCGGTTAATCCCGGGGATGAGGGGATGGACATATGAGGAGAGGTTGAGTAGATTGGGACTCTACTTGTAGTGTATGTACCTTTAAGAGCCCCTGTGTACTGTAATACCGGTAGTGACCACTCGGGTATATAAGCCTGTATAGCGTCTTGTATCTTTAAGTTCACCTCCAGACTTTGTTCAGTAAACACCTGTTAAACCAACTCCTGCATTCCGTGTCTCCATTAACACACGGATACAACAGTGGCGACGAATTGGAAACGAACTTACCTGCAATTCGGCAGCACCTCAAGGAGATCGATTCCTCAGACGAAGGTCAAAGAAAAAAAACTGGAAAAAAAAACTGTGGTTTCACCAGCTAGCCGGGCTGGTGGCAGGTGCTGCACTAATCCTTCCTGGGCGGTGGGCTGGGGCTCGATCGGGTGGCTCTGCAGCGGGGCCGAGCAGTGAGTCAGAAGGCGGAGGCAAACAGAGACGGAGGGTGGAGCACTCAGGAGACGGCCGGCGCTGCAAAGCAGGTCGGCATTCGGACCAAGCAGAGGGAGGGAAAAGTCCCAGAGAGTCCGGCGGGAACGAGTCTCCAACTATTTAAAATATCTGTGTAAATAAAAAACAGTGGAGAACAGCGTTGTCAGCAGCGGCAGCGGCGGGAAAGCGCGGGAGGCGCCATTTTTTCTCGGCAGGGAAGAAAGGAAAGCGTGGGAGGCGCCATTTTTGATTTTCAGGATGCCTAAGACTGGCAATATTACTGCTTTCGATAGTGATATAGAGGATTGGACCACATATGTGGAAAGAGTGGAGGTATATTGCACAGCGAATGAAGTAGAGGATGATAAAAAGGCATCAGTACTTCTAAATCTGATGGGCACAAGGACATACGGGCTGTTACGAAACTTAATCACTCCAGCCAAACCGATGGACAAGAATTTTAAGGAGATTGTTGATACCCTACAGGAGCACTTAAACTCAACACCGCTGCTGATAGCGGAACGATTCAAATTCTTCAGGAGGAATCAGCACAAGAATGAAAGTAACGCTGATTACCTCACCGAATTAAGAAAGCTGTCAAAGCATTGCCAATTCGGGGCAGGACTGGCAGATTCTCTATGAGACAAATTCGTCTGTGGTCTCCTAAGTGAAGGAACACAGAAAAGGCTACTTTCTGAGAAAGATTTGACACTGGACAAGGCTTTCAGTGTGGCTGTATCATACGAAGCAGCAGCAAGAGGAGCTGCAGAGATACAGCAAAAGCCACAGGACTTCGGCACCCATGAAATGACACGGGGTTTTGAGAGATGTTATCGCTGCGGCAGATCCACCCATGACCAGAGGGACTGCTGGTTCAAGGACAAAGCATGCAGGCAATGCGGAAAGATGGGACACATTGCACGTGTATGCCTATCTGGAAACAAAAAATCCACTGACAGAAAAAAAATCAATAAGGAAAAGTACAGAAAGGTACAAATGATGACGGACAGTAGCTCCGAAGACCAGAAGAGCGATAGCAACTCTGGAAACAAGAGACTAAGCTGTCTCAAATTACATAATGTAATTGCCAAAGAAGATTACCAGACCATTTGGGTTACCCTCATGATAGCGGGGTCCCCAATTAAAATGGAGCTAGATACAGGATCAGCTCTGACCGTCATAAGTCGACGGGATTACGAGCGGCTATTTCCGCATATACCTTTGAAAGACACATCCATTATCTTGAAGACATATACGGGGCAGAAAGTATACCCCAGAGGGAAAATAAAGGTGCCTGTTGTATACAACGGCAAGGAAATACAGAAGTTGTATTTATATGTTCTGCAAGATGGTGGTCCACCGTTGTTGGGACGTGAATGGATCAGGAAGATACGTTTAGACTGGCACTCCATTCAGGCACTGACGGTGACCAGTAAGAAAAAAAATGATGATGATGTCATACCTGAACAATTAAAAGACATCTTGGCTAACGCCAAAGAAGTGTTTCAACAGGAACTAGGAACCTTGAAAGGCGTCACCGCCTCAATAAAAGTGGAAGATGCGGCAATTCCCAAGTTTTTTAAGGCAAGGCCGGTGCCATACGCAACTCGTCCAGCAGTCGAAGCAGAGCTGGAGAATTTGGAAAAAGCAGGCGTGTTATCCAAGATAAATTGGAGCGAGTGGGCAACACCCATCGTCCCGGCCATGAAGAAAACGTTGAACAATGATAAATCTGAAGAACAGAGAAAAATTTGCATCTGTGGGGACTTCAAGGTGACTGTAAACCCGGTCCTTCACACGATACAGTATCCTCTTCCAAGGATAGAAGATATTTTCGCCTCACTATCCGGAGGGAAACGTTTCACCAAAATTGACTTGGCACAGGCATATCTACAGATGGAGGTTGAGGAGGCCTCTAAAAATTATCTCACGATAAACACACACAAAGGCCTGTACCAGTACAATCGACTGGTTTTCGGAATAGCATCAGCTCCAGCTATCTGGCAAAGAGCTATGGAGCAAGTCCTGCAAGGGATTCCGGGGACTCAATGCTACCTAGACAACATCCATCTAACAGGAGAAAACGACAACGAGCAGCTTGCCAATTTGGAACAGGTACTCACTAGGCTGAGAGAACGGGGCCTACGAGCAAATCGCCCCAAGTGCGAATTTTTCCAGAAACAAATATCATATTGTGGCCATATAATTAACGAAGAAGGGTTGCATAAGTCACCTGAAAAAATTGAAGCGGTCACAAAAGCCCCAGCACCTGAAAATGTCTCACAATTAAGGTCGTTCCTGGGATTGATAAATTACTATCATAAATTTTTACCGAACTTGTCAACTGTTCTGCACCCTCTTAACGCACTGCTACAAACGGGAGTAATTTGGAAATGGAGCGAAGGCTGTAAACGTGCCTTCCATAAATGCAAAGGCTTGATCATGTCCAAGGAAGTGTTGGCTCATTACAACCCATCACTGCCAATCAGACTGGCGTGCGATGCATCCCCTTACGGCGTAGGAGCGGTATTATCGCATAGATTCCCTGATGGCTCGGAGCGGCCGATAGCTTTTGCGTCACGCTCATTGAACTCAGCTGAGCGTAACTATGCCCAGATCTACAGGGAAGCACTCAGCCTGATGTGGGGAGTGAAGAAATTCAACCATTAACTACACGGACAAAAATTTACCTTGTTGACTGACCATCAACCCCTCGTCTCCATATTCAACCCTAAAAAGGGTGTTACCATTATGACAGCGCAAAGGCTACAGAGGTGGTCCCTTTTCCTAGGGGCACACCAATATGACATAGAATACAAAGGATCAAAACAGCATGGGAATGCTGACGGTTTATCGCGCCTACCGTTGCCAACGGTAGAAGAGGCGCCTACAGTGGAACCAGTGGAGATGTTCCACTCAACCATAGTAGAATGTCTACCAGTAACAAATTCTACCATTGAAAAGGAAACGAGAAATGACCCGATTCTCTCACGAGTCTACGATTTAACGGTGAAGGGATGGCCAGCACATGGCGAACCACTGTTGCCAGCATTCTCGCAAAGAAGAGAACAGCTGTCAGTGTGCCGAGGAACCTTGATGTGTGGATCTAGAGTGGTGATTCCACCCAAACTCCAGGGTAAAGTGCTAAAGGAGCTTCACGAGGGGCATCTGGGTGGAGTGAAAATGAAGAACCTAGCCAGAGCGTTTGTGTGGTGGCCAGGTATCGATGGAGACATCGAAGAAATGACCAAGAGCTGTCTAGGATGCCAGAAGGTCCAAAACGCCCCACCACAAGCCCCTCTACATCCATGGGAGTGGCCCTCATCTCCATGGCAAAGGGTACATATCGACTTTGCTGGTCCATTTATGGACTCAAAATGTTCTTAATCGCGGTTGATGCACACTCCAAGTGGCCGGAGGTAATAAAGATGTCCTCCACCACCACGGAAAAAACCATCACAGTATTAAGTACCATATTTGCCAGGAATGGGCTGCCTGAACAGATCTGTTCTGATAATGGACCACAATTTGTGTCCGAAGAATTCAGGAAGTTCTTAAAAAACAATGGGGTTAAGCACTACACGTCCGCCCCATACCATCCCGCCACCAATGGATTAGCTGAAAGGTTTGTCCAGACCTTCAAGAAGGCCATAAAGGCCATGGGTAATGAAGACATAAATCTACAACATAAGGTAGATAACTTCTTGTTTGCATACAGGAATCCAACACATGTGCCACCATGATGTTTTTCAATAGAAGACTAAGATGCCGGCTGGATTTGATCAAGCCAAACATCAGAAGGGACGTAGAGAACCGACAATTTCAAGGCATGAATGAAAGGCCAACTAGAACCTTCCAGCTAGGTCAACAGGTTTTGGCCCAGGACTACCGTACCGAGAAATGGCAGCCTGGAACTATTTGCACACGACTAGGACCGCTGATGTACACCGTGGACATTGGTGAAAGCATAATAAGGCGCCAAGCTGACCAGATCATAGAGTCATCCAAAAAGGGACAACCTACACCACAACTCTATGGGCTAGATTTTCAGCAGCTTGCGCCAGCAGTTAGCGCCTTAAGAGAAGTGATTTCCGGGCGCTATGCGATAGCGCCCGGGCGCAGCGCAGTTTGCGCCCCGCCCCAAATTAAGTTGCCCGTTAGCGCCGGCGCAAAGTTTAGCGCCCGCCCGGATGCGCGCGCAGAAAATGACGTCACATCCTCGTGCAACGCCCTTTGGCCGCCCCGATTGCAAACTTCAGTCGGACCGCCCCATTGTGCGGCGGGCGGCCGGAGCGTTTGGAAAAAGGAACGCAACACAACCAGCGCGGGCCCCGGGGGGCGCTAATTAAAGGGAACGTCCTCTCCAGTATAAAGGCCATCCTTTTTTCAGAAAACAGTCTTGTGCAACGCATTTCTGGAGACACAACAAGGAGGATAGCTAACTGGTTTCAAGCAGCAAGAGCCAGGTATTTTTGGACTCAGGCAATAGCGCTGCAAGTGGCCATTTGGAAATTAGACTGTTTGCCAGGATTTGATGGGGGCTGCATGGGGTGCCAATGCGCAGCTGCAGCGCCATGTCCGTAGGGCTCGCAGACGCATTGTGAGAGGGGCAGCCCTGGCTAGAGGCAGAGGGGGCTACAGGCGTCGGCCACGTAGGCCTTACCCAGTCAGGCTATACCGCCAGCAGCGCTCCTACCTAAACATGAGTGCCGCGCGATGTGTTAGAAGGCTCCGATTCCGAAAGGAGGTGATTGCAGAGATCTGCCACCTGCTTCGCCGAGATCTGCGGCCAAAGCTCAGGTGCAGGACGTCTCTGTCGGTGGAAGTGAAGGTGACGGTGGCATTGAACTTCTATGCCACCGGCTCCTTCCAATACACTGCTGGGGACATAGCAAACATCTCCCAGTATGGCGCGCATCGCTGCATCCGCCACGTGACCGAAGCACTGTTCAGAAGGAGAAGCCAATTCATCTCCTTCCCCATGGCCCTCGAGAGCCAGCATCAGCGTGCATTGGGATTTGCCAGACTCGGGGAATTCCCCTTGGTGCAGGGCACCATTGACTGTACGCATGTGGCTTTGCGGGCCCTTCTGGAGCATGGCGAGCAGTATCGCAACAGGAAGGGCTACCATTCTCTGAATGTGCAGCTGGTATGTGACCACAAGCAGCGCATCATGGCAGTCAATGCCAGCTTCCCAGGCAGCAGCCACGATGCCTTTATCCTGCGGCAGAGTACTGTGCATGACATGTTCCAGGCACAGCCTTCCCCAAGAGGATGGCTCATCGGGGACAAAGGCTATCCTTTGTGCACCTGGCTCATGACCCCGCTCCGCGCGCCCAGGACCGCTGCTGAAGAGGCCTACAACGAGAGCCATCAAACCACCCGCAACATCATCGAGCTAACTATTGGGGTCCTCAAGCAGCGGTTCCGCTGCCTTGATCGCTCCGGAGGAGCTCTCCAGTATTCGCCGGACCGGGTCTCCCAATTTGTGGTGGTTTGCTGCATGCTACACAACCTGGCTATCCGCAGGACTCAGGCACTGCCACCTGATGTTGGACCAGCACCTCAGGAGGAGGAGCAGGAGGAGCATGAGGAGGAGGAGGAGGAGCAGGAGTACGTTCCCAGGAGGGAGCGACCAGGGCCAAGGGCCGCACGACGCCACCTTATTACACGGTACTTCTAAGCCCCCTGTCAGGGAATGGCCAGGGGCCATGAGGGAAGATGAATGCAGCCGCTCCGCAAGCCCTCAGCCGGCGAAGCCAACAAACACTAAGAAGAACAACCATGGAGACTGCATGAATAAATATAATTTTTTATTGCACAAAAATGAAAAGCCCTTCCCACATGAATCCCCAAAAACAATAAACGGGCCCCACAAAAAGCCCAACAAACGACTCACTCCCACAAACTGGGGAGGAGCCACTCCACCTTTATTCAAACCGGGCCTCAACGTCGGCCTAACGCAAAAAATAAGCCCTCCAAAAGCACAACCATGGGCAAAATAAAGATGGCCACCGCCATATTAAAGGAAAGCTGCCCACACCCTCTACTGAGTGGCCCGCGAGGGCGAGACCTTGGCCAGCATTTTGCCTCCCCTGCCCTGCCTGCTGCTCCTTCGCAAGCTCTGCCCAGTGGCTGCTGCGAGGCTGGGGGAAGGCGCCTGAGGCTCAGATGCCCTTCCGCCAGATGCCGCTGGGGGGCGGCCTACACGGCGTTTGGGCCTCGAGGGGCCGTCTGCTGAGTGGCGCACCTGAGCCTGGCCACCATCAGCTGCAGCCGCTTGCCGTTGACGCCCCAGAGGGGGAATGGCGGCGACGGATGGCGCAATGTGGGCCAGCTGGCGTCTGGGATGCGCTGGCTGGTGCTGTGGCGCGGTGGCACTCGGCCGGGCCCGCACTGCAGGATCCGCAGCAATCAGCCGACGGGCGGCTTGCTGGGATGGTCCAGCGCGGCGCCTGCCCTGGCGATGCCTGCCTGAGACAGCGCGTGTGGCAGCAGTGAGTGGCCCTGTGGTCCTGGTGTGCACGCGCATCACATCCGCCAGGGTCTTGACGGCATCAGTCAGCATGCGGCCACTCGCGGCAGTTGCTGCCCCGAACTCGCGCACACTGGTCGCCAGCGACTCGATGGCCTCAGGCATGCGCCCCACCACGCTCATGAGCTCCGTGTGGCACCGGTCCGAGTCGTCGGCCATCTTATCCAGCTTCCGCACCTCCTCCGAAGTGAAGGTGTCCGGACTGGAGTCGCGACTCTCCCGCTGGGGAGGAGGGGGCCGAACTAGGGGACCCTTGCCGCGTTGGTGACGGCGAGTGTGCCGAGCAGCAGCACTCCCCTCTGATCCTTCCCCCCTTTGGGGGAAAGGCCGCGGGCCACGCGCACGGCTCCTGGGTGGCTGGACGCCACTGGTCCCAGAAGCTGCATTGCCCTGCGACAGTTCCTCCAGGCACTCGTCCAGTGAGGAGGTGTCAAGCATTTCCTCCTCTCCTGCGGGACGTGACTGTTCCCCCGAAGGTCCGGCTTGCTCCTCCTCCTCCTCCTGGTCGGAGGTGCTGTCACTGGCAGCTTCAGGGTCCTGGTCGTCACCAGCTGAAAGCAGGAATGCACAAGAGTAGCTTCAGAGTGAGGAGACAGCGTCAGCGAGGGAGTTAGGACTGGTGGGATTCAGCGCATTGGTGGGACAGTGGCAAAGGAGGTAGCTCGGATGGGCCAGTGCGACGCGAGAGGGCCAAAAGGCGAGGTCCTTACCATTGCCGGGCAGTGGAGGGTCGGATACACCGCACGCTGTGGGGACAATCACACGGGCTCCCATGAGCACACACACGCGCTCCTCCAGCCGAGTGAGCTTCTGCAGCTTGGCGCGGCCACCCCTGGCACGGGCCTGGCGATTAAACGCTACTTTAGCCTGCAAGAGAAGGGACGGGCTGTAAGTGCGCAGTGAAGCCCTGATGTAGTGTGCACTGCCTCCCATGGTGGAATAGCTTGGACAGAGTGAAGCCCTGATGTAGTGTGCACTGCCTCCCATGGTGGAATAGCTTGGACAGAGTGAAGCCCTGATGTACTGTGCACTGCCTCCCATGCTGGAATAGCTTGGACAGAGTGAAGCCCTGATGTAGTGTGCACTGCCTCCCATGGTGGAATAGCTTGGACAGAGTGAAGCCCTGATGTACTGTGCACTGCCTCCCATGCTGGAATAGCTTGGCCAAAGTGTAGAGTGCCGAATGGCCATTTGATGCTCATGACTGTCCCAATGCTGCTGGCTGAGGGCTGGCCAATAGGACTTTCATGTCCCTTTGCCCATCATGTCAGGTGTACATGCAAGAATGAGGAGGAGACTGGAAAGGCTACTCACCTTCACAATCCTGGTCAGATCGTTGTATTTCTTACGGCATTGTTTGTGGGTCCTGGGGGCCTCGCCGGTGAACGTCACCCTCTGGGCGATCTGCTTCCAGGCTTTGGTGTAGTCGTGGTGGGTTGGATTCCTCCCACTCTCTGGAAACAAGATCTTGCGCCTCACCTCCAGAGCTGTGACCATTATGTCCAGATCACCCTCTGAGAAGCGCAGGGCACGCTGACGGGCCTTCTCTGGCGTTGCCATGACTCCCTGGGGCTGAGCAGCAGTGTTGAGGCCTCTTTGCAAGGCTGCAGTGTGCAGGGCGTGGCAGCAGACCAATTCGTCCCTTCCCCCTTTAAGAGCTGGTCGGCACCACGGGGTCTGCTGTCAGTGCAAAAATGACCGCACCCGTGCTGCGCCCCGCCTGGGCGCTATCCCTCTGGACCGCCGGCTTAGCGCCTAAAGGTAGGAGTGGAACGCCTCTTTTAGCGCTCCACCACTCTCTTAGGGCGAAGCCACTGAATTTCCGGCAACGGGGCGCTACTTTGGGGCGGGCGCTAACTTCGGGCGGGCGCTAAGGTTAGCGCCCCAAAACTGTCTATACTGAAAATCTAGCCCACAATGCCTAATGATGAAGCAGAGATACCCATAGTATCTACCTCCGATCCGATGATACTGGGACCAGATGAACCCGACACTGGCACTCAAGCCGAATCGACCTTGCCAAAAGAACCTACTACACCACCGAAAACTACTACACCACCGAGGCATTATCCGGACCGAGTCAGGAAGCCTCCAGAGAGACTGACTTATAATTGATTAACTGCAGCAAATGTGTAGATTATTGTTCTTATAAACATGTTAATTAATGATTACTTAAAATGTTATGTACTAATTATCTAAAAGGGGAGGAATTGTAGTGCATGTACCTTTAAGTGCCCCTGTGTACTGTAATATCGGTAGTGACCACTCAGGTATATAAGCCTGTATCGTGTCTTGTATCTCTTAGTTCACCTCCAGACTTTGTTCAGTAAACACCTGTTAAACCAACTCCTGCATTCCGTGTCTCCATTAACACACGGATACAACACTACTCATTGGAGTTCAGAAGAATGAGCGGCGATCTTATTGAAACATATAAGATTATGAAGGGGTTGGATCGGGTGGATGCGGGGAAGATGTTCCCGATGATGGGTGAAACTAGAACTAGGGGGCATAGTCTTAGAATAAGGGGCTGCTCTTTCAAAACTGAGATGAGGAGGAACTACTTCACTCATGGGTGGTAGGTCCATGGAATATGCTGCCCCAAAAAGCTGTAGAAGCTACATCATTACATAAATTTAAAACAGAAATAGACAGTTTCCTAGAAGTAACGGGAATTAAGGGTTACGGGGAGCGGGCAGGAATTTGGACATGAGTCTAGGTTCGGATCGGACATGGCCCTGTGGGTAGCGGAGCGGGCCCAGGGGCCATGTAGCCTGATCCTGCTCCTATTTTGTGTGTCTAATTCTGTTAGATTCAGGAGATGGTTCTGTGATAGTGGATTGGCGGTTAGGATCAGATCAGCCATGATCTTATTGAATGGCGGAGCAGGCTCGAGGGGCCGATTGGCCTACTCCTGCTCCTATTTCATATGTTCTTATGTTCTTATGAGGCCTGGTTTCCTGTTACCTGACAATTGGAAGTACAAAGTCGAGGGCCTGAAACGTGTGAAAGTGTTAGTGAGGCATGTGCAATAGACACTTTCCACTTGTGATGCAAAGTATGATGAACATTTTACCATGCCTTATGAATGATGTATTGGTAAACAATAGCGATCCATGGAATAATCTGAAGGAGGTGATCTACTCAAAGCTCAAATGATGGACATACACTGGACAGGCTTTACTCTTGTGATTTATAGCTTCATCTGAACCCTTTAATTAGGTTATAGCCTTGCAATCACTCTGATGTGCCTGTTGTCTCCACGTGATTATTTGCATAACTCTATAAACATTTAAAAAAACAAATTGGACTATTCAGTGAATGAGCTCTGCCTTACGGTCAATTGTATTGATTTGAATTAGAATGAGTTTGTGAAACCATTGAGCGCTTGATGAATGAAAAGATGGGAATATGTTTTGCTTAACATCTCAAAACCATTTAAAATGCATGATTGTTCCTCTATCAACTTCACAAGTCCTGCAATTAAAGCACTAAGATGCGTGCTGAACATCCATTTTCTAATTACTGCAATTTATCCATAGCTGTTTGGAAGTTTGTTGTAAATAGCTAAAGAACAAAACATACAGCACTTTACATCGATTATACAAAGAACAGAGATTTATGCCCTTGGTGAACTGATGTGATGAGTTCATGAGAATTTTTTGAGATTGTTAGGATTTTAGTTAAGCAAGATATGTAGGCTGCTATTTTAATCTGTAATTTTGAAAGCACAAATGCTGGTAATAAGTCAAGCAGATCCTTTAGAACCTGTAACCATGACTGTTCATTTTGGAAGGATCATCAATGCACCTTATTGCTTCCAACTTTAACATAATTAACTTAATATTGTTTCCAACTTTAACATAATTAACTTAAAGCAGATTTCAATATTATACGTGAATCATTTATTTTACCGTACTGTTTTGAGGTCTAAGGAGGTGCCTCAGGCTGATTTCCCCATTGCATTGTCAGGCTGTTTACAAGTACCTGCAATTTTGTAGACGTTAATGCCTTTAGGTAGTGATGACATTATCAGTATTCGGGCTCCCTCGTGATCAGAGACAGCAGTGGAATATCCTGAGGATTTCTGCAGGCTCCAGTGTTTATGGCACAATAGGATACCATCATTTGTATGGAGTACAAACTATCGGCTGAAAATTCAGTAGCCTTAGCGCCTCATTTGAGGCGCTAGAGGGCCTTGCGCCGGAGTTATGGCCAGTAGTGAAATTCCCTGGGGCCCTAAATCGGCGTTGCTCCGGTAGCGCTGCGCCGGCACCGATGACGTCATCGGTGTGCGCAGCGTCCCGGTTGCCGTGGTAACCCGCCCGAACTCCGAAATTGAGTTGCGGCCGCCTCGCCCGTGGCAGCCGCAACCAGCGTTTTGTCAGAGGTGCCTTACTGCAGTTAGCGCCGGCGCATTAAAGGCCCCGCGGCGGCCGGCCACTTTCCCGCCAGCCGCCTGCCCGCAGCTCCCTCCCCGGACTTCTCTCCCCCCCCCCCCGGAACAGATGCAAGCCCGGCACTTGTCCGAGGTGCCGGGCTAATTTTTAAGCAGATTTGCGCGGGCCGCGGCCGGGTGCAGGCAGCTCCTCCTTAATGGAAGGAGGAGGCCTGCACTTCCCCAGCCTGCCGCACCGCATCGGGTGCCGCAGCGCCGGAATTGCGGCGCGAAACGGCAGTTAGCGCCCTTTTCCAGGCGCTAAGACCCTTCAGTAGCGCCGGCAGCCGTTTGGGCGCGGCGCCACTGAATTTTTGGCGCGCGCAGGGGACTTAGCGCCGGCACTAATTTCCGGCGCTAAAGCCCTGGCTAAGCCAAAACCCAATTTCTAGGCCTATAGCTGTTACCTTATAACTATGAACTGTGTAAATATTTACGATACTCTGGCCTAGAAATTGGGTTTTGGCTTAGCCAGGGCTTTAGCGCCGGAAATTAGTGCCGGCGCTAAGTCCCCTGCGCGCGCCAAAAATTCAGTGGCGCCGCGCCCAAACGGCTGCCGGCGCTACTGAAGGGTCTTAGCGCCTGGAAAAGGGCGCTAACTGCCGTTTCGCGCCGCAATTCCGGTGCTGCGGCACCCGATGCGGTGCGGCAGGCTGGGGAAGTGCAGGCCTCCTCCTTCCGTTAAGGAGGAGCTGCCTGCACCCGGCCGCGGCCCGCGCAAATCTGCTTAAAAATGAGCCCGGCACCTCGGACAAGTGCCGGGCTTGCATCTGTTCCGGGGGGGGGCGCGGGAGAGAAGTCCGGGGAGGGAGCTGCGGGCAGGCAGCCGGCGGGAAAGCGGCCGGCCGCCGTGGGGCCTTTAATGCGCCGGCGCTAACTGCAGTAAGGCACCTCTGACAAAACGCTGGTTGCGGCTGCCACGGGCGAGGCGGCCGCAACTCAATTTCGGAGTTCGGGCGGGTTACCACGGCAACCGGGACGCTGCGCACACCGATGACGTCATCGGTGCCGGCGCAGCGCTACCGGAGCAACGCCGATTTAGGGCCCCAGGGAATTTCACTACTGGCCATAACTCCGGCGCAAGGCCCTCTAGCGCCTCAAATGAGGCGCTAAGGCTACTGAATTTTCAGCCGTCTGTGCTTAAGAATGCTGCGCTCCTTTGAGTGCTCTTCTAATAAATGTGAACATTGCAAATGCTATTAAATGGGCTGGGTTCGTTCCTGGAAATTCACTCAACATAAGCCTCACCCATAACACCAAAACCACAACTAAGAATGTCCATTATTTTGGCATAAAGTAGGTGTCCATTATTTTGGCATAAAGTAGGTGTTTCCAATCAGAAAATTGGATGAAGATCCAGAAGGCTGGATCTCCACTGGTTTCCCCCTCTCTGATTATGTTTTCCAGTAGTGCAGGAAGTACCTTGCAGTTTGTGCACTGATATATGTAAATTATTGCATAATAATATATGGGATTATACGTCTGACTTTTCTTCATTCCCACCCCATTTAACAATGCTTGCTTTACCTGCCTATAAATACTGGATATTCAGGATTGCCAGGTGCTGTGCTCCATATTGAAATCAGTTTAAAGGGATTAGAGGTATTACAATAACAAACCTCTATTCATCTGGCAAAACTTCAATATGAAAGGTTATTTAAAAGATTGTGGTCAGAGTCTCTGCTATTTCGTCTCTGACTTCTCTCAGCATTCTAGGTCGCGTGGCATCAGAATTCAGTGCAATTTCCTCTTTGTGTTTCAGTAATACTTCCTTGTCCATAGTTATCCTATCCAATCAAATTGTTCCATCTCCTTCTCTGTAGCGTAGCACTTCCACCATGTGTGGACATCATGGGCTTTTGTGATTTCTGGCATCTGTGCAGGCATTGGCTGGGGCTGGTGGAAGGCTCTCGATGTATTTCTATCCTGAGAAACAGCAACATTATCTATCCCTATTGCCGCCATGCCACTGCTACTGGGCATCACCTCACCCTGACCACTGGCCAGGGTGGCAGCAGTGAGATTAGTGAAGCCCTACTTCAAGTTCCCTCTATCCAATTCCCAGCCTGTTCAATTCTAGCATCCTGGGCCCCTATGGCAACAGTCTGTGCCTCTGTGGTGAAAGCTCTGACTGCCCTCAGGACCTCTGGCATAGCTGGGGGTGGGGGTGTAGTGGTGAAGGCAGCACTGCACTGGAGTGTTTACTGACTTACTCCAATGTTGATTGTTATGATTCTTCTCTCGGGGGTTTCCAGCCTAGCTAAGTGTGCCACATTCACTGCAGACATCAATGCTTTTTGGACTGATGGTTTCCTTCTAATTTCCCATTGGCATTTCTCCTTGGCAGACCCATTGATGCTGTTAAGGTATTTTCTGCACACATCCCCATCCTGTTTTACTTGGGAGACTATATCAATAGTTTTGTAACTCCTATCATTTGTTTTGCCCTGCTCAAATGATGTCCCTTGAAATGATCATCAGTTGAAATAACAGCATCGTTTGATTAATGCCATGCTCCCCCAACCCCATGGACATGTGATTGTAAGGTGCTGTAATATGATTTATTACCCATTTAGAAACTGATGATTTAGGCAAGCAGTGATGCATATTGCAAATGTGATTATACTCGTGTGCCATACAAAGTCATTTTTAATGATGGAATGTGGAATGAGATGCTTGGAGGACTTTACAGATGACTTAGAAACACTTTTTAATGACATTTGAAATAAAAATCCTGGAATGTTCCTTCAAAGTTGTAAACCATTAACAGTTATTAATGCAGACAGCAGGAATACAATAAAGAAAATATTCATTACATGAGCAAAACAAGTGATTGGTTCCTGATTAATATCTTGTAAGTTATGCATTACATATTGTCTGTAATTAAAATCTAAAATAGCTACATCTCTCTCTTTACCCCCCATAGGTGTTAATCCTTCAGTATGGATGTGAGCATGTACAAGAACATAAGAACATAAGAAATAGGAGCAGGAGTAGGCCATTTGGCCATTCAAGCCTGCTCTGCCATTCAATAAGATCATGGCTGATCGTCTACCTTAACTCCACTTTCCCGCCCAATCCCCATATCCCTTGATTCCCTTAATATTCAAAAATCTATCGACCCCTGTCTTGAATATGCTCAATGGCTGAGCCTCCACAGCCCTCTGGGGTAGAGAATTCCAAAGATTCACTACCCTCTGAGTGAAGAAGTTTCTCCTCATCTCAATCCTAAATGGCCGACCCCTTATTCTGAGACTGTGACCCCTGGTTCTAGACTCCCCAGCCAGGGGAAACATACTCCCAACATCTACCATATCAAGCCCTGTAAGAATTTTGTATGTTTCAATGAGATCACCTCCATTCTTCTAAACTCTAGAAAATATAGGCCTAGTCTACTCAATCAATCATACAGAGTAGATCATTAATCCTTGGTGACTGTCACATCTCAGGACTTTTAAGTATTTATTTTGGGAGAACTTACAATAACTTATAGTAAGATATTGCAATTAAGCAAAATTCCGCTCTACAGAGGATTAAATCCATTACATACTAATTGTAAGGGACGCAGGATCTGCTTACAGGGAAGACTGGTAAAAATGTATCTTTTGTGAAAGACACTGCTATCGAAAATAAAATCAAAATTGAAGTAAACCTACAAATGAAAAAGCAGCCAATAAGTGTGAAAACTACCAATTAGGAATCAGCGTTCAGCAGCAGCTACCAATAAATAACTGGCAAAAAGGAAACTGGAGCCCTTCAAAATACTTTTTGTAAATGTTTGTGGCCACCACCTTGTTGTAAAGTACTAAAATAAGGTTTGTAGCATAACAAACATAGACAAACTTTAATAATTTGCAAAAGAAAATTGTACATGTCTTGGAAATCCATCCAAGAAGTGCTGTCCTGAGGAACCCATCCTCTCTCAGGTGCTGAAGGCTTGAGTTTTGTTTCTTTGGTGAAGTTTGCCGTCTTTAGCGTGGCATTCTCTCCCAGTTTCTTTCATGCCTTTAGCCATGTGTGACAACTTAAATGTTGCCATTGTTTAATGTTTATGTATTTTGTAATGTATTAAAAATGATTAGAGCATTTACATTTCTTTTACACTTGTCTATCTGAAAGAGAATTCCAAAACAACCAATATATTAAAGATTAATACAACAGTGGGAAATTCTGGAAGGAATGTAGAATTATTCTAAATAAAAGCCCTGCATTTTAAATATGCAAATTTAATCAGAAGTTTTTCGTTCCACGTAGTGCTTTTATCGAAATATTCATGAACTGAAAGAGAAAAATGTCTATTTTCAGAACGTGACAGTTGGTTCATGTAGTATTCCAGTTGGGCAGTGTTGTCTTGGCTTTGATGGATCCAGCAGTGTGGCAAATGTACGTGGTTTTTGATCCTAGCCCAATTGATGGTTTGAATCACCCCCCTGCCTTACAAATGTTCTATACCCGGGAATTATTATTCAGAGTGTAAATGAAATAAGTCACGGACAGGAATACTTCGGTGAAAAATCAAACTTATATTATTTTGGTCTAACATACACTGGCTAAAACATGCACTACTAAACGAAATCACTGTCTCTGTGGAGAATAAAATCCAGGTTACAAACAACATACATGCAGTACAAAACTGGGGACTATAACAAGCAGTAATTCCCTTGTTGCTATGGTGGACTCTAATTCCACCCCTACCAACGAATTACCCAGTCGCATAAGCCCCTTCACCTGGCTGAACCAAACGAAGCTTCCACTCCGGAATAGCCCAAAAACTTCACTTCTGAGAGCACTTACAGCTCACCCAGCTCGCCTGGGATATCGGGTTACCGCCTTGGGATACTCGAGACTATGCTTACCCCCACACGCGGTCGGTTTTGATCGCTCTGCTCGGCGGCTTCTCTGGTACTTCTTGTTACGTCGATCTTGTTGGAGCGGGAGCGACAGAGAGAGAGAATGGTGGGAAAGGATGTATCTTTATTGGAGTCTGGTTACCCCTATCTTTCCCGCCAATCTTTAAAATCCTTTTGTTTCTAAGCACTCTGGTGCTTAATCAGTGATGAGTCATCATCGGACCCATGAGTATTCTGTGATTGGATTAGTGGCCCTTAGTCTGGGACATATCTTTGGTCTTTGTGTTGGGAAAAACTGGCTCCTCTTCAGCTGGCTGAGGCTAGTGGGTTAATTGTTCTGCTTCTCTTCTGAGATGGAGGTGAGAAGTTCTTTTGCATATTAGAGTGGCTTTCTAATAAATTCAAGTTCAATGGCCCCCTTCCTTTTTCCAGGACTGTTGGGCAAACCCATACATTCTGGATGACTGACAGTTCTTTTGTCACAGCCAACTGCCATGCGTTCTCTGGAGTTTTAACAAACCAGTCCCCCACGCATCTGCACAGGGCGAACTCACCACAGGGAAAACACCCTCAGCCCATAAAGTCCACAAAAATATTCTCGACTGAGTCCATTCTTCAAACAGAGACTTTGCGATCTCTTCACAGAATAAATCAACTGTTGTAGCCACACCCAACTAACTACTGTACATGATTAGAGAGAGAGAGATGTGCTTGTGTGCTTAAGAATTATACACAAACTGTTGTACAAAAATGAGAGTCGCTTCGAGAAATACACAACATTTTAGGCTTCTGTGCAGGTGGACCCTGATTGCTCAGTACAGCGTCAGCCCTACAGCTTGCTGTTCAAGCTTATCTTATTAAAAATATTGTTTACTTCCTGGAGCCCCACCTTGAGTCCTCCAGCTCCATCGCTAGTTGTAAACCATGAAGAGTACCACAGAAGCTCTCCAAGTCACAGACAAAATAATGTAAAATAACGTAAAATATCCCAGAAGGGATTTCAAGATTTGAATTATGACTCTGGAGTTCAGACGCTGATTAAGAACTGCTTGATCAGATCAAACATAGAAATAGAAACATAGAAAAATAGGAGCAGGAGTAGGCCATTCAGACCTTCAAGTCTGCTCCGCCATTCAATATGATCATGGCTGATCCTCTATCTCAATACCATATTCCCGCTCCCCATACCCCTTGATGCCTTTTGTGTCTAGAAATCTACCTATCTCCTTCTTAATTATATTCAGTGACTTGGCCTCCACAGCCTTCTGTGGTAGAGAATTCCACAGGTTCACCACCCTCTGAGTGAAGAAATTTCTCTTCATCTCGGTCCTAAATGCCCTACCCCATATCCTGAGACTGTGACCCCTCATTCTAGACTCCCCAGCCAAGGAAAACATCATCCCTGCATCCAGTCTGTCTAGCTCTGTCAGAATTTTATATGTTTCAATGAGATCCCCTCTCATTCTTCTAAACTAGTGAATACAGGCCAAGTTGACCCAATCTCTCCTCATACGACAGTCCTGCCATCCCAGGAATCTGGTGAACCTTTGCTGCACTTCCTCTATGACAAGTATATCCTTTCTCAGGTAAGGAGACCAAAACTGCACACAGTACTCCAGGTGTGATCTCACCAAGGCCCTGTACAACTGTAATAAGACATCCATGCTCCTGTACTCAAATCTTCTTGCAATGAAGGCCAACATACCATTTGCTTTCCTAACTGCTTGCTTCATCTGCATGTTTGCTTTCAGTGACTGGTGTACAAGGGCACCCAGGTCCCTTTGTACAACAGCATTTCCCAATCTATCACCATTTAAATAATACTCTACCTTTCTGTTTTTCCTACCGAAGTGGATAACTTCACATTTATCCATGTTATACGGCATCTGCCATGTATTTGCCCACTCACTCAACTTGTCTAAATCGCCTTGAAGCCTCTTTGCATCCTCCTCAAAACTCACAATCTCACCTAGTTTCGTGTCATCAGCAAACTTGGAAATATTACATTTGGTTCCCTCATCCAAATCATTGATATATATTGTGAATAGCTGGGGCCCAAGCACTGATCCCTGCGGTACTCCACTAGTCATCGCCTGCCACCCCGAAAAAGGCCCATTTATTCCTACTCTCTGTTTCCTGTCTGTTAACCAATTTTCAATCCATGCCAGTATATTACCCCCAATCCCATGTGCTTTAATTTTGCACACTAACCTCTTATGGGACTTTATCAAAGGTCTTCTGAAAATCCAAATACACCACATCCACTGGTTCTCCCTTATCTATTCTACCAGTTACATCCTCAAAAAACTCCAGTAGGTTTGTCAAACATGATTTCCCTTTCATAAATCCATGTTGACTTTGTCTAATCCCATTGATATTTTCCAAGTGTCCTGTTATCATATCCTTTATAATAGACTCTAGCATTTTCCCTACTACTGATGTTAGGCTAACTGGTCTGTAGTTCCCTGTTTTCTCTCTATCTCCTTTTTTAAATAGTGGGGTTACATTTGCCACCCTCCAAACTGCAGGAACTGTTCCATAATCTGTAGAATTTTGGAAGATGGCAACCAATGCATCCACTATTTCCATGGCTACCTCTTTTAGTACTCTGGGATGCAGATTATCAGGCCCTGGGGATTTATCAGCTTTCAGTCCCATTAATTTCGCTAGTACTTTTTTTTACTAATACTAATTTCCTTTAATTCCTCCTTCTCATTAGACCCTTGGTTCCCTAGCATTTCTGGGAAGTTATTTGTGTCCTCTAATGTGAGGACAGAATCAAAGTATTTGTTTAATTGCTCTGCCATTTCCTTGTTCCCCATTATAAATTCTCCCGTTTCTGACTGTAAGGGACCTACATTTGTCATCACTAATCTTTTTCTTTTTACATACTTGTAGAAGCTTTTACAATCCGCTTTTATGTTCCTTGCAAGTTTACTCTCATACTCTACAGTCCTGCCACATCCAATCATGAATGGTGGTGGACTATTAAACAACTAACGGGAGGAGGAGGCGCCATGAATATCCCCATCCTCAATGATGGTGGAGCCTAGCAAGTGAGTGCAAAAGACAAGGCTGAAGCATTTGCAACTATCTTCAGTCAGAAGTGCCGAGTGAATATCAGCCTACTCCTGAGATCCCCACCATCACAGAAGCCAGTCTTCAGCCAATTCGATTCACTCCACACGATATCAAGAAACGGCTGAGCTCACTAGATACAGCAAAGGCTATGGGCCCTGACAACATTCCGGCTATCGTGCTGAACTCAGTTTGGGTTCCGCCAAGACCACTCATTAGAGCCTTGGTCCAAACATGGACAAAGGAGCTGAATTCCAGAGGTGAGGTGAGAGTGACTGCCCTTGACATCAAGGCAGCATATGACCGAGTCTGGCATCAAGGCGCCCTAGTAAAACTGAAGTATACACTGAAGAATACACTACCTGTATTCTAATTACCTTCAAATATGTAAAAACTCATTTGGCACTCTGAGCATGGCTGCTTAGCATACCACCTAGTGGATTAACTGGTACTGCAGCATTTCCAGTGGACTGAAGTCATCACAGGAGGTAGACAATTGAATGAGATTGTCACCGCAGGGCACAATGTTAATCAATCTGCTCAAACTCACAGGAGTAACAATGATGTAGGAAAGGTGTGGTAAACCACTGTTTGTATTCCACTGTGTACACGCCTGGACATGCCTCGGCTGACTCCTCCCACAAGTCCTAGTATAAAGGTGACTGCTCCCCAGCCCTTTGTATTTCTGGACCGGTCGACCACTCGAGGCAGACCTTCATTCTTTTGTTAATAAAAGCCTTTAGTTACTCTCTTAACTCTCAGTCTTTTATGAGTAATTGATAGCGCATCAATTTTATTAACAAAATTTTTATAATGGAGAAGATCCTCACACCAGCATGCCTGCACTTAGATCATCGGGAGGCGGACTCATCCACCAAGTTTACTCACTGGCTTAAGTGTTTCGAAAAATTCCTGACCGCCTCCGCAGCAATCAAATCGGACGAGGACAAACTGGATGTCCTGACCTCCAAAGTGAACCACCGAGTGTACTCGATCATCCAAGACGCGACCTCGTACGCGGACGCTATCAAGCTCCTCAAGGACCAGTACACGCGCCCAGTGAATGAAGTGTACGCCAGGCACCTTCTGGGGAGTCGTAAACAACAACCTGGGGAATCGACCGTGGAATACCTTCAGGCACTGTCTGTGCTTGGCCGGGCCTGTGGTTGTAAGGGTGTAAAGGCCGCCGTGTACACAGAGGAACTTATCCGGGACGCTTTTGTAGCGGGCCACAGATCCAATTACACCCGACAGCGACTGTTGGAGCAGAGTGACCTCGACCTCAACAAGGCCTCTGAACTCACACTATCATTAGATGCAGCCTACCGGGGCATGGATGCCTACTCCTCTGCACCGTGGACGCCGCGGGGAATGACAGCCTGGGACACGGTAGGACCGCCTCATAGCGCCGTGCCACCCCAGCCACACCCCAGCAGCGGCCCAACTACCGCAGCAGTGTCCCAAGGCCAGACAGCAGTGCCCCAAGGCCAGAAATGCTACTTCTGTGGCCAGGCAAAACACCCCAGAGCGCGCTGCCCGGCGAAAAACGTGATCTGCTCGGGCTGCGGGAAGAAGGGACACTACGCTAACGTCTGCAGGGCCAAAGCCACCCCGAACCCCAGCAGCGCCGCGTGTGGGCCATGCGGGCCACCATCTTGGGCCTCCCCGGCCATGTGTGAACCACCGGTACAGCAGCCATTTTGGACGCCTCCAGCCACATGGGGATCATGGACGCCGCCATCTTGGATGACAGCCGGAACGCAGCAGGCCCCCAACACCGCCTCATCTGATACCCGCAGCGACACACCGACCCCTACGCTGGCATCCGTTGCACTGGACCAAGCGAGACCGCACCAGCTGGCCAGTTCCACAATGGACATTAAGGTAAATGGCCACGATACAATCTGCCTTTTTGACTCTGGGAGCACGGAGAGCTTCATCCGCCCCGACACGGTGCGGCGTTGCTCTCTCCCAGTCCTGCCTGCGCACCAGCGGATTTCTATGGCCTCCGAGTCCCAGTTGGCGGACATCGGCGGCTACTGCGTAGTGACACTCGTAGTAGACGGGACCGTGTACGATCATTTTAAACTTCTGGTCCTGCCCGACCTCTGCGCTGCCGTCCTGCTGGGGCTAGATTTTCAGTGCCACCTTAAAAGTGTTACGATGGCGTACGGTGGACCCCTACCCCCACTCACAGTCCGCAGCCACCAGCTCCCAAATTGCCCGCCGCGCACCAGGTGCAACCTCTCCACACTCAGAGTCACCCCCCCCCCACTGTTTGCTAACCTCACCCCCGACTGTAAGCCCATCGCCACAAAGAGCAGGCGATACAGTGCCGGGGACAGGGTTTTCATTAAAACCGAAGTGGAGCGGCTCCTGAAGGAAGGGATTATTGAGGGCAGCACCAGCCCCTGGCGAGCCCAGGTTGTGGTCGTTAAGACCGGCGAGAAGCAGCGCCTGGTCATCGACTACAGCCAGACAATAAATCGCTACACCCTGCTGGACGCCTACCCACTCCCCCGCATAGCTGATATGGTCAACCAGATTGCGCAGTACCGCGTCTTCTCGACCATTGACCTGAAATCAGCATACCACCAGCTCCCTATCCGCCCTGAGGACCGCCAGTATACTGCCTTTGAGGCAAACGGCCGCCTCTACCACTTCCTTAGGGTTCCCTTTGGCGTCACCAACGGGGTCTCCATCTTCCAAAGGGAGATGGACCGGATGGTAGATCAAAATGCGTTGCAGGCCACTTTCCCATATCTGGACAATGTGACCATCTGCGGCCGTGACTTGCAGGACCATGACGCAAACCTCGAAAAATTCCTCCGCACCGCCCAACTCCTGAACCTGACATATAACAAGGAGAAGTGCATATTCCGCACAAACCGCCTCGCCATCCTTGGCTGTGTTGTGGAACACGGAGTCATCGGCCCCGACCCCGACCGGATGCGTCCCCTTATGGAACTCCCACTGCCCCACTGCCTCAAGGCCCTGAAGAGGTGCCTAGGGTTTTTCTCCTATTATGCCCAGTGGGTCCCCTACTATGCGGACAAGGCCCATCCGCTGATCAAGTCCACCTCTTTTCCCTTGACGGCAGAGGCCCGCTTAGCCTTCCACCGTATCAAGGAAGACATTGCTAAAGCCACCATGCACGCAGTGGACGAATCCATCCCCTTCCAGGTGGAAAGCGACGCGTCCGACTTTGCCCTGGCCGCTACCCTCAATCAGGCGGGGAGACCCGTGGCCTTCTTTTCACGAACCCTCCAAGGCCCGGAGACCAGACACTCCGCTGTTGAGAAGGAGGCCCAGGCGATTGTGGAGGCTGTGCGTCATTGGAGGCACTACCTGGCCGGAAAACGATTTACCATGCTCACTGACCAACGTTCAGTTGCTTTCATGTTTAACAACAAGCAGAGGGGCAAAATCAAAAATGACAAGATCTTGAGGTGGAGAATCAAACTTTCCACCTACAATTACGAGATCTTGTACCGGCCCGGGAAGCTCAATGAACCCCCGGATGCGCTATCACGTGGCACCTGCGCCAGCGCGCAGATCGATAGACTGCGGGCCCTCCACAATGACCTCTGCCACCTGGGGGTCACCAGGTTCTTCCACTTCATCAAGGCCCGCAACCTGCCTTACTCTATTGAGGAGGTCAGGACCATGACCAGGAACTGCCAAGTCTGCGCTGAGTGCAAACCGCACTTTTATAGACCAGACAGGGCCCACCTGATAAAAGCCACTCGCCCCTTCGAGCGCCTGAGCGTTGATTTTAAAGGGCCTCTCCCCTCCTCCGACCGCAATGTGTACTTCCTCAATATTATTGATGAGTACTCCCGTTTCCCGTTCGCCATCCCCTGCCCGGACATGACCAGTGCCACGGTCATTAAATGTCTGAACGACCTCTTCACCCTGGTCGGTTTCCCCAGCTATATCCATAGCGACTGGGGCTCATCGTTTATGAGCGACGAACTCCGTCAGTACCTGCTAACTAGGGGTATTGCCACAAGCAGGACCACCAGTTACAACCCCCGGGGGAACGGACAGGTGGAAAGAGAAAATGCGACAGTTTGGAAGGCCGCCCTGCTAGCCTTAAAGTCTAGGGGCCTTCCAACCTCCCGCTGGCAGGATGTGCTCCCCGATGCGCTTCACTCTATTCGGTCACTGCTCTGCACTGCCACTAACGCCACCCCTCATGAGAAAATGTTTGTCTTCCCAAGGAAGTCCACATCGGGGACATCGCTACCGCCATGGCTGACGTCCCCAGGGCCGGTCCTACTGAGAAGGCACGTGAGGACCCATAAAATGGACCCCCTGGTCGAGAGGGTCGACCTCCTCCACGCCAACCCCCAGTATGCTTACATTGCATACCCGGACGGGCGGGAGGACACAGTCTCCATAAGAGACCTTGCACCCTCGGGGGCCGCAGTAACCCACTACTCACTACCACCCCCCCCCACGATCCGATATCCAGCCCCAGCAGACGGCAGGCCTGGGCCCCGCGACCCGCTCGACACCTACGAAGACGACACGCCTGTGCCACAGCCCACGCAGGACTCGACGCCGGAAGCTCCACTACCCCTGCCGTCGCCACGCCGATCACAGCGGCAGACAAGACCTCCGGAGAGACTCCAATACACTAACTTTTAATACACTTCATCCCGCCGGACTCAATTTTAAACAAGGGGTGAATGTGGTAAACCACTGTTTGTATTCCACTGTGTACATGCCTGGACATGCCTCGGCTGACTCCTCCCACAAGTCCTAGTATAAAGGTGACTGCTCCCCAGCCCTTTGTATTTCTGGACCGGTCGACCACTCGAGGCAGACCTTCATTCTTTTGTTAATAAAAGCCTTTAGTTACTCTCTTAACTCTCAGTCTTTTATGAGTAATTGATAGCGCATCAAAAGGTAACTGGGAATCTCCATGTTTAATTTGGAAATGGATTGCAGAATGAGTAGAATGAGCCTATACTATTTGGAGTTTAGAAGAATGAGAGGTGATTTCATTGAAACATAAAAGATTCTGAGGGGAATTGACAGGGTAGACGCTGAGAGGTTGTTTCCCCTGGCTGGAGTATCTAGAACTAGGGGGCATAGTCTCAGGATAAGGGGTTGAAATGAGGAGGAATTTTTTCACTCAGAAGGTTGTGGATCTTTGGAATTCTCTACCCTAGAGGGCTATGGATACAGAGTCTTTGAGTATATTCAAGGCTGAGATAGATAGATTTTTGGACTCTAGGGAAATCAAGGGATATGGGGAACGGGAGGGAAAGTGGAGTTGAGGTCGAAGATCAGCCATGATCTTATTGAATGGCGGAGCAGGCTCGAGAGGCCACATGGCCTACTGCTGCTCTTATTTCTCACGTTCTTATTTAATGTCTTTCAAAAATGTTATGTTTTACAACTCATTGAGCTGCTTTTCTTCATAACAAGTCGAGGTGCATACATTAAACAGAATACTTAACAGTCTTTATTATGCAAACAGCAAGGTTATTTAAAAAAAATATTGTTTCATGGTACACTGTCTTGTAAGCCTGAAGACTGTGGGAGGAAGCAACAACTTGGGTAGATAAGGGGTTCCATAATTTTGATGTCCTAGGAAATAATAATTGCAGGACAAGGTTCTCTCTGCTCTGTTCCAATAATGTGCCTCAGCACCAAAATCAGAATTGCATCCCTATGCACCAGTTCTCATAACAGCCAAACTGTGCCCACTATAGGTGAGATTGTCAATTTAGTGCCAATTAATTTTAATTTAGGAGCAACTTTGTGCCCAGTAGTTTATTGTGCTAAGGTTGTCCAAACACATTTTACCAACATACAGAGGACATTTTATGGTATCTGTCTGGGCTATAGATGACATGGGGCCAATGATGCAGTCCTGCTACAGTGGTGATAAGGGCCATTGGTTGTGGGCAGTGTGGGTACTGGCAGTGAAGTGAGCTGAACTCATGTGCTAAATGCAAGGTCAGCTCATTAACCTTTTAGGACCATGCTCCTGACATGTAGTGCATGATGTTTTCTGGAGTGCAGAGGGGCAAAGAGTGGGATTTAAGCAGCAGGAGCTCTTTAAGGTCTGGTGCTCTCTCTTAAAGTGCTCCTGCAAATGAACAGTGGGAGAAATGGCAGCAACGACCTCTATATAATGTGAAGCACTGGGGGAACACAATTCTGAACATACCTACACCACACATAGTTAGGGTCATAAAATGTAGGATCTCTGATACTGTACTATGCATTGACACGTTTAAGCTATCAGGCATAGTTGGTGAGAAATGTAACTGTATTTAGAGGTCCTGATAGAAGTCTGAGCTCAACGGGAAATGAGGCTTTATTTGGCTAGGGCATTGGGCACAAGCAGAAATGACTGCTATGCTTTGTCATGTAGGTAACTGAAAATAGCTTCGATTAGAGACAGCCTTATCACTTTGGCTGTTTGGTCAGTTGTTTGAAGAGATGTGTTATCTGGTTCTTTCTGATTTCTGAGCATGTGGCTGGCCCTCCAGACACATGCTCAGAGGCAGTGGGAAGAGACAACAGCAGAGGTCAATGCCAGGAGTATAGCCACAAGGACCTGGATGCAGGAAGAAGTTTAATGATCTGACATGAGTTGTCAAGGTGAATGAGTTTGTCTTCAAATTGCATATCCTACCAACTGCACCATGAGCCTCATCCACTGCTCAATTCACCACACCTCCATCACTCACCTACCAACAATCTCTATCAATCAGGGCTCAAACCGAACATTCATAGCTTCACCTCACCCTTACACACTTAGCACTGTTGCAAGCCTCACACCCACATCTCACAGCTTGCACACACTACCAGCTAATCCACCATGATAGTCACATCACCGAAACATATTGCAGGACACTCACTGACACACTCCCCTCTTTCTTGCAGGAGAAGATGGCGCACAACAGGAGGCAACAAGAATTAATGGGAGGGAGAGACAGTGGGGGAAAAATTCGGATGCTTTGCGCTTCCCGTTAGCACCCTAAGAGGGCGCTAATGGGGTGCAAAGCAACTAGCGTCCGGACATGGCAATGTTTGCGCCGCTCGCGAAATTGACCAGACATTTTGCGGCGCCGCTAAACACTACTGCCATGATCTCCTGCACCCGCAGATCGTGACGTCAGTCGAGCGTGCAATGCCCCGGTAACGCCCCGGACCGGATATTGAGTGGTGCCCCCTGCCTTACCGCCTGCCGCGAGCAACGACAGGTTGAGGGGAGTGTTTTGCAGTCGGGAAGGGACTGGGGGAGTGCTATTTAAAGGTGACCACTTCCTGCCTTTTTTTGTCGGCGACATTTTTGCACCACGCATTCGGAGAGAGAGAGAGAGACTTCTGGAGAGATTCAATGCTGTGTGAAGGAGTTTTGGGTAGTGAGCAGCACTTTGCAGATTCATTTTGATTTGACCTTCCTTGCATCAATTTAGAAGAGACTATGGGGGCTGCACTCTGAGCTCTTTCCTTGGGCCCTCTCCATTGTACTTTCCAGCAGATTTGATGTACAGATCTCTCTAGGCCAAGGTTCAAGGCTACAATGAGCATGGTGTGGATGGAGAGCAAGATCAACCCTCCCCTTTAAGAACTGACCAGTGTGTCTGTGTTCCATAGCTGACTGACATCACATGAGCTTCGCCAGCGCTCTGAGGTAACGCCTCACTGCTCGGCATTAGCGCCTTAAGAAAGGTGTGTAGCACCTGATTTAGCGCTCCAATCACCTCCAGGGGCGATAGAAGCCAAGTTTGCAGTCGGAGGTGATAATTAATGCCAGGCGCTAAACTTTGCGCCCGGCCAATAATTGCGCCCCAAACAGGGCGATACCGAATTTCTCCCCCAGTATGTTTTAATCCCCATGGAGGAGACAGCATTGTCCATCATGGGAAGGGGCTTTGCTGAGGCCGTGGCCAGCGGCGGGGCTGAAGCGATTGAAGATGTTGTTATCCGCATATCTAATCTTCCTTCTCTCTTCCCATTCCTCCCACATCTCTCAATCTTTTCTGACTTACAAGCTGCAGATGGTGTATGCATGCATTTCTTACTTTCTCCTCTCCCTCACCAAAACCCAACCCTTGTCCCTTTTTCATCTCAGATACTCAAGAACTGGAAACTGCCCAGGCAGTGGAGAAAGAACAAGAAAACAGTGATGAAGAAGTCAAACGATCACTCGATCTCACAGTCACAGCTACCAGCTCAGATACTGACACTCTACATAACTTAGAGGCTAAGATAGAGGCAGGATCTGCACATGGTGAGAAAGCGGGCACTAGTGCGCTGGAGCCAGGGCTGGGGCAAAGGATAGCGCAGGTGCCAGCTCGCTGGAGTGTGAGGTCACACACTAGTTCTACTGCAGAGGGCTCAGATGAGGACTTCGATGGGCCAGGCTACAGAAGAGCGCTGATGGATGTACACACCCAAATCCTTGGTGCACTTGCCTGCCAGAAAGCCTGCGTGCAATGTCAAGGAGGATGGAGGAGTCCAACACCAACTTGGCACATGGCTTTGTGCAGAGCTTGGAGCCCATCCTTTCCAACATGGAACGGGTGGCCACCTCCATCAGCACACCTGTGGAGCCAAACATGATGCAGTGTCTGATGGCCGATGTCACAGCATCCATTGCAGCACAAGCAGCATCCACCCAACGTCTGAGTGCTGCAGTGGAAGTTCAGATTGCTGCCATCATGGCTCTGGATACCAGTGTGCAAAGCGGCTTCCAGGGCATCACAGCACTCCTGCAATCTGTTCTCCAACAGAGTACTAGGATTGCTGAAGCGCCGCCCCGAGAGAGTGGCAGTGGCTCCATGGATTATGAACCTGCCATCCTCTCTCAGGACAACAGCATTTGTCCTTCCACCCCTGTCACTCCACCACGCCCTTGCTGTTGCCTGTCAGCCAGCCAGCGCAGACTGTTGTTGTCCATGCTGAGATGGTGCAGCCTGCAACCAAGCCTTCTAGGCCCAGAGCAGCTCGACGTCACCCTCCCAGGCCATCTGCAGTCTCCTCCAATGAAAGTCAGCAGCCTTCCACCAGCCCTGCTGTAGTCACTGGGGAAGCACTTCGTAGGAGCACTAGGACAGGCAAAGGCACATGGAAAAGGCACAAAGGGAATGCACAAGGGTGATTCATTTATTTTTGCATGTATTATGGCATGATTTAATTTATAAATTTGGATTGTAATGTATATTTTGTGTTGGCTTTTATTTTTGCATTGTGGAAAAGAGGACGATGTGATGGTCAGTGACAAAGGTAAAGAGTGTGGGACTGTTGGTGAATGGGAAATTGAGGTTCAGGTTACTGATATCGCTCATGAATTATTTATTAACATAGAGCCCAAGCAGAAAGGGGTTGTCTAGTTGAAGCCTCCCCTCCTCTTCCTCCTCTTCTGCCTCCTCTTCCTCCTCCTCCTCTTCCTCCTCATGCACTTGCTCCTCATATTCTCATCTTTTAGGTGGTGGCAAGGGCTGTTCCCCTATGATGGCAAGGTTGTGCAAGTTTGTGCTCCTCCAGAACGGTCAAGGCAGTGGAAGCATTGCTTCAGGATGCCAATGGTCTGCTGTATAAAATTCCTTGTGACAGCATGGCTTTCGTAGTAGGCCTGCTGTGAACGTTGTGGGTGGGCTCTGGACCAGAGTTATGAGCCATGTCATTAGTGGATAACCCTTGTCGCACAGTAGCCACCCTTTGATTTGCTGTGGTGCGTCAACTACAGCTGGCACAGAGGTCTGCCACAGAATGAATGAATTGTGACTGCTGCCAGGATAACAGGCATTCACCACCATGATACTCTGCCTGTGGTCACACACCAGCTGCACATTGAGGGAGTGGAATCCCTTTTGGATCATCAAAATGGCCGAGTTCACAAGAGGCACACGCAAGGCAATGTGCGTGCAGTCAATGCCATCCTGCTCCATGGGGAAGCCTGCAATCCTTGCAAATCCTTGTGTTTTTACTACGCCTGCTTGCCTCTAACAAGAGGGAATGCGATGAAGTTGTCTCCCTTTGTGTAGAGAGCCTCAGTGATCTCTCTTATGCAGCAGTGCATTGCAAACTGCGAGATGTTGTGAATATCTCCAGCAGCAGCCTGGAAGAAGCCAGATGCATAAAGGTTCAGAGCCACAGTCACCTTGACAGCCACTGGCATTGCAGCCCTTGCCCTGCTCTGAGGTTGAAGTTGTGGCTGCAGCAGTTGGCAAATTTCAGTCACAACCTCTTTAGCGAAGCACAGCCGTCTCAAGCATTGGTTATTGTTGAAGTTCAGGTAAGAGAATTGCTCCCGAAACAGCCTCTGCAGATATGGCCTACTGCTGAGAGCTCTTGTCACCCTCCTCATCCTTCCTCTTCTAGCAACTTGTCCTGCTCTGCGTGGCCTCTGCTCATTCTCCCAGTCATGCTCAATTCCAAGAGGAATGCCTACTAGGCCACCCATGTCTAGAAGCAACTGATTTGCGCAGAAGCCTTAATAGTCACCAAAAAAGTACTTCAGCACCAGCCAGACCACTCCCTGTAGACTATTGAAAATTTATACAAATTATGAAAAAGCACCCAAAACGCATAGAAGTGCAGCAACCACCAGTAGGCTGGAGCATGGAGCTCCAAAATGGCAGCGTTGGCGTCAAATCAGCATTGCACGCTGGTTGACATCATGATCTGCTTGCTCTGCGTGCTGCCGGCGGTCGTTAGGTGTTCACGCGCAAACAACTTTATGAAGATGATGTCTGGCGCCCTTCCCATTGGTATTGTGCATGTGCATCATGGACAGCATTTTTGCGGTTAAAGAAGCCTTGTAGCACCCAAAAAACTGGTGCTACTGAGCCCAATTTCATCCCCGCAGTGTACAACTGGTCACAGATATTAGTTGGGTATTTACAACAAGTAAGCAACTTTCATGGTAATCTTTTCTGGTGCCAGCCCATAAATTATGAGATGTATTAAATCCAATTGTCCCAATTTGTCAGGGTGGGATTTGATCCTTCAATGCTCTTGGGATGTTGTCCTGTGCCGTAACCATTCTACTAACAAACCCGAATTAATAAAGACCCAATTTGTCAGAGGTGAAGGAATAAACCATATAACCTATTCAGGAAAAGACACCATTCTAGGAAAGAATTCTGGCCTTATTAAAACATGACAAACTGGGTCTGGAAATCTAGAAACCTAACGGTGGAAAAGCTGTGAAAGCATTCTGGCTATAGAGATAAGATAGTTGTTGACACTGAATCAATAACCTTATTGAAACAGAAGGTTAAAGGCTCCAGCAGGCTGAACCTTTCAGAATGAAACAATGGTTCACCCTGGACAAGATGTTCTAATTTACACTTCGTAAAGAAGCACATAAAAGTAAGAAACATCTGCCTTCGTAAAAATGACATCAAGTAAAAAACACACCTGCCGTAACACCGTTTTTTCTGGTAAACTTAGAACACCTAGAGAAGAGACATAATTCTGTAATGCTACCAGCTGAGGTGACTGTAGGAATTGCAGGGGTCAGCAGAAAAATGACTAGAGATAATTAGCTTACATCAGCAGAAAACCTTAAAGGAAATACCACTGGAAAAGGGTATAAATATTGAACTCTCAAATAGGATAGTAGACTCACTTTAAAGGGGCAAAGCGATTCTCGGCTTCAAAGGTGGCTCTGTAAGTCTCCAACTCTTTGTACCTCGGGGATCAAAGGTATTTGATTTTGGTGGATATCCTGAATAGAACTTTAAGAACTGTAAAACTGTAGCGAAGTTAAGATTTGAGAGTAAGGTTCTCTGATAATAGGATTGTAAACTTTCTCTTTTTGGAACTGTTAATGTTGCGATTGACTCACCAACTGTAAATTACATGTCGGTTCTTTAATAAATCTATATATTTTTAGAATTGTCTCACATAAGACTTCTGTATCAAACTGGCGAACTCAATTTCTGTACACTCCTTGGTGAGGAGTTGCAGAATTCTGGGGGAGTTTCCAGACCCTCATAATATCCGGAATGTTACAGTTTAGCTAAACTTATTAAAAGTGTCCACAGTTCCATTTCATCCTTCGACTCATCCGATGCTTCAACAAAAAACTTTCTTTCTTCCTTTCTGATGTCAAGGATCGCAAGCTTCATCAACTCTTGAACACCAACGCCCCTCTGGAACCTTCTTCCGCTTCACTTTCCTCTGACCACCCTTCTCCTCATCTTACCCCCTGCCGCATTTTCACTATCCCTTCTGACCTTCCCCTCTCTGACCCCAAATGATCAGTCCTCAGCAAAGGCCTGAGCTTCATCCTCTTACACCCCCACCTCAATGAATTTTGAGCTTGGCACGATGCTGAGCTCTTTTTCTGCTGCATTCGCCTCCATGTCCACTTCTTTGGCCAGGAGTCTTCCCCCCGCACGGCTGACCCTTTCTCCCAATTTCTGAATTCCCGTTCTACCTGGACCCCTCCCTCTGGCCTCTTACCCTCTCTAGGTCTTTTCATTGCAAGCTGCCGCCGTGACATCGGCCGTCTCCATTTCTCTGCTCCTCTCACTCACTCCAACCTACCTCTCTCTGAACTTCCAAAATTCGATAGATTCTGGAACAGTTCCCATGGATTGGAGGGTAGCTAATGTTACCCCACTATTCAAAAAAGGTGGTAGAGAGAAAACAGGGAATTATAGACCGGTAAGCCTCACATCAGTAGTGGGGAAAATGCTAGAGTCCATTATAAAAGATGTAATAGCAGAGCACTTGGAAAACAGTGACAGGATCGGACAAAGTCAACATGGATTTACAAAAGGTAAATCGTGCTTGAGTAATCTACTGGAATTTTTTGAGGATGTAACTGGTAGAATAGATAAGGGAGAACCAGTGGATGTGGTGTATTTGGACTTTCAGAAGGCTTTCGATAAGGTTCCGCATAAGAGATTAGCATGTAAAGTTAAGGCACATGGGATTGGGGGCAAGGTACTGACTTGGATAGAGAACTGGTTGGCAGACAGGAAGCAAAGAGTTGGAATAAACAGGTCTTTTTCCGAGTGACAGGCAGTGACTAGTGGGGTACCGCAGGGATCGGTCCTAGGACACCAGCTATTCACAATATATATAAATGATCTAGACAAGAAAACTAGATGTAATATTTCCAAGTTTGCAGATGACACAAAGCTGGGTGGGAGTGTGTGCTGTGAGGATGATGCTGAGAAACTCCAGTATGATTTGGAAAGGTTGGGTGATTGGGCAGAAGCATGGCAGATGCAGTATAATGTGGATAAATGCGAGGTTATCCACTTTGGTGGCAAAAACAGGAAGGTAGATTATTATCTGAACAGCAATAGATTGGGAGAAGGGGAAGTGCAACGAGACCTGGGTGTCCTTGTGCACCAGTCGCTGAAGGTAAGCATGCAGGTGCAGCAGGCGGTTGATGCGCTATCAATTACTCATAAACGACGGAGAGTTAGGAGAGTAACTAAAAGGCTTTTATTAACAAAGAACAGAGCATGCCTCTTGTGGTTGACTGGTTTCCAAGAAGGCAGGGAGCTGCAGAGCAGTCACCTTTATACCTGGGCCTGTGGGTGGAGCCAGGGGCGGAGCCAGCAGAGGCATGCTGAGGCATGCCTAGATACAACAGTGTGCAACAACAACAACAACGGTGAACAACAATAACAGTGGTTTACCACATTCACCCCTTGTTTAAAATTGAGTCCGGCGGGGTGAAGTGTACTAAAGGTTCGTGTAAGTAAGTCTATCAGGTGGCCTTGTATGTCGTCCTGATCGTCGTGGTGGCGGCGGTGATGGTGCAGCATCCAACGTTGAATCTGGCGTCTCATTGAGTGGTTGGGTGGTCAATGACGGGTCCTGGGGCTGCGGCATGCCGTTTACCGGGGTTGGGTTGTGGGTAGTGGTGGATGGCAATGGTAGTGTTTCAGGGGCACCCGAAGGTGCGAGGTCTCGTATGGAGACTGTGTCCTCCCGCAATGGTAGCGTTTCAGGGGCACCCGAAGGTGCGAGGTCTCGTATGGAGACTGTGTCCTCCCGCCCATCCGGGTACGCCACGTAAGCATACTGGGGGTTGGCGTGGAGGAGGCTCACCCTCTCGACCAGGGGGTCCATTTTATGGGACCTCACGTGCTTCCGCAGTAGGACGGGTCCTGGAGACGTCAGCCATGTCGGTAGCGAGGTCCCCGATGTGGACTTCCTGGGGAAAGTGAACATTTTTTCATGGGGGGTGGCATTGGTGGCCGTACAAAGCAGTGACCGAATGGAGTGGAGTGCCGCAGGGAGGACCTCCTGCCAGCGAGAGGTCGGAAGGCCCTTCGATTTTAAGTTTAAGAGGACGGCCTTCCAAACCGTCGCGTTCTCTCTTTCCACCTGGCCGTTTCCCCGGGGGTTGTAGCTGGTGGTTCTGCTTGTAGCACTACCTCTCGTGAGCAGGTACTGACGGAGTTCGTCGCTCATAAAGGATGAGCCCCGGTCGCTATGGATATAGCTAGGGAAGCCGAACAAGGCAAAAAGGTCATTCAGACATTTAATGACCGTGGTACTGGTCATGTCTGGGCACGGGATGGCAAACGGGAAACGGGAGTACTCATCAATTATGTTGAGGAAGTACACGTTGCGGTCAGAGGAGGGGCGGGGCCCTTTAAAATCGACGCTCAGGCGCTCGAAGGGGCGAGTGGCCTTGATCAGGCTTGCTCTGTCTGGCCTATAAAAATGCGGTTTGCACTCAGCACAGATTTGGCAGTTCCTGGTCATGGTCCTGACCTCCTCGATGGAGTAGGGCAGGTTACGGGATTTGATGAAGTGGAAGAACCTGGTGACCCCTGGGTGGCAGAGGTCATTGTGGAGGGTCTGCAGTCTATCAACCTGCATGTTGGCGCATGTACCACGTGATAGGGCATCTGGGGGCTCATTGAGTTTCCCGGGCCGGTACAAGATATCGTAATTGTAGGTGGAGAGTTCAATTCTCCACCTCAAGATCTTGTCGTTCTTGATTTTGCCCCTCTGATTATTATTAAACATAAAAGCTATTGAACGCTGGTCAGTGAGCAGGGTAAATCGTTTTCCGGCCAGGTAATGCCTCCAATGTCGCACCGCTTCCACAATGGCCTGGGCCTCCTTTTCGACAGAGGAGTGTCGAATCTCGGGGCCCTGGAGGGTCCTTGAGAAAAAGGCTATGGGTCTCCCCGCCTGGTTAAGGGTTGCAGCTAGGGCGAAGTCGGATGCGTCGCTCTCCACTTGGAAAGGGATAGACTCATCCACTGCGTGCATTGTGGCCTTCGCAATATCTTTTTTTATGAGAGTGAAGGCTGCACATGCCTCTGCTGTCAGGGGGAAGGAGGTGGACTTGATGAGGGGTCTGGCTTTGTCCGCATAGTTGGGCACCCACTGAGCATAGTAAGAGAAAAACCCTAGGCATCTCTTCAGTGCTTTTTGGCAGTGGGGGAGGGGGAGCTCCATAAGGGGGTGCATTCTGTCGGGGCCGATGACTCCGTTCTCCACTACGCAGCCAAGAATGGCGAGGCGCGTGGTGCGAAACATACATTTGTCCTTGTTGTATGTTAGATTCAGCCGCTGGGCCGTACGGAGGAATTTCTCTAGGTTAACGTCATGGTCCTGCTGGTCGTGGCCGCAGATGGTGACGTTGTCTAGATAGGGGAAGGTGGCCTGCAGCGCGTTCTGGTCAACCATTCGGTCCATCTCCCTTTGGAAGACCGAAACCCCGTTGGTGACGCCGAAGGGGACTCGGAGGAAGTGGTAGAGACAACCGTCAGCTTCAAAAGCTGTGTACTGGCGGTCCTCAGCCCTGATGGGGAGCTGGTGGTATGCCGACTTCAGATCAATCGTCGAGAACACCCGGTATTGTGCTATCTGATTGACCATGTCAGATATGCGGGGGAGTGGGTATGCATCTAACTGGGTGTAGCGATTGATCGTCTGGCTGTAGTCAATAACTAGGCGCTGTTTTTCGCCAGTCTTCACTACCACCACTTGTGCTCGCCATGGGCTAGTGCTACCCTCAATAATCCCTTCCTTCAGGAGTCTTGCTACTTCGGATTTAATGAAGCTCCTATCCCCGGCACTGTGCCGCCTGCTTTTGGTAGCGATGGGCTTACAGTCACGGGTGAGGTTAGCGAACAAGGGGGGCGGGGGAGACTTTAAGCGTGGAGAAGCTGCAAATGGTGCGCAGCGGGCGATTTAAAAGCTGCTGGCTGCAGACTGTGAGTGGGGGGAGGGGTCCGCCGTACGCTAATGTGACACTTTTAAGGTGGCACTGAAAATCCAACCCCAGTAGAATGGCAGCGCAGAGATGGGGCAGGACCTGGGGCTAGATTTTCAGTTTAGGCAGTTTTGGGGCGCTAGCTTTAGCGCCCGCCCGAAGTTAGCGCCCGCCCCAAAGTAGCGCCCCGTTGCCGGGAATTCAGTGGCTTCGCCCTAAGAGGTTGGTGGAGCGCTAAAAGAGGCGTTCCACTACTCTCTTTAGGCGCTAAGCCGGCGGTCCAGAGGGATAGCGCCCAGGCGGGGCGCAGCACGGGTGCGGTCATTTTTGCACTGACAGCAGACCCCGTGGTGCCGACCAGCTCTTAAAGGGGGAAGGGACGAATTAGTCTGCTGCCACGCCCTGCACACTGCAGCCTTGCAAAGAGGCCTCAACACTACTGCTCAGCCCCAGGGAGTCATGGCAACGCCAGAGAAGGCCCGTCAGCGTGCCCTGCGCTTCTCAGAGGGTGATCTGGACATCATGCTCACAGCTCTGGAGGTGAGGCGCAAGATCTTGTTTCCAGACAGTGGGAGGAATCCAACCCACCACGACTACACCAAAGCCTGGAAGCAGATCGCCCAGAGGGTGACATTCACCGGCGAGGCCCCCAGGACCCACACACAATGCCGTAAGAAGTACAACGATCTGACCAGGATTGTGAGGGTGAGTAGCCTTTCCAGTCTCCTCCTCATTCTTGCATGTACACCTGACATGATGGGCAAAGGGACCTGAAAGTCCTTTTGGCCAGCCCTCAGCCAGCAGCATTGGGACAGTCATGAGCATCAAATGGCCATTCGGCACTCTACACTTTGGCCAAGCTATTCCACCATGGGAGGCAGTGCACACTACATCAGGGCTTCACTCTGTCCAAGCTATTCCACCATGGGAGGCAGTGCACACTACATCAGGGCTTCACTCTGTCCAAGCTATTCCACCATGGGAGGCAGTGCACACCACATCAGGGCTTCACTCTGTCCAAGCTATTCCACCATGGGAGGCAGTGCACACTACATCAGGGCTTCACTCTGGCCAAGCTATTCCACCATGGGAGGCAGTGCACACTACATCAGGGCTTCACTCTGTCCAAGCTATTCCACCATGGGAGGCAGTGCACACTACATCAGGGCTTCACTCTGGCCAAGCTATTCCACCATGGGAGGCAGTGCACACTACATCAGGGCTTCACTGCGCCCTTACAGCCCGTCCTTTCTCTTGCAGGCTAAAGTAGCGTTTAATCGCCAGGCCCGTGCCAGGGGTGGCCGCGCCAAGCTGCAGAAGCTCACTCGGCTGGAGGAGCGCGTGTGTGTGCTCATGGGAGCCCGTGTGATTGTCCCCACAGCGTGCGGTGTATCCGACCCTCCACTGCCCGGCAATGGTAAGGACCTCGCCTTTTGGCCCTCTCGCGTCGCACTGGCCCATCCGAGCTACCTCCTTTGCCACTGTCCCACCAATGCGCTGAATCCCACCAGTCCTAACTCCCTCGCTGACGCCGTCTCCTCACTCTGAAGCTACTCTTGTGCATTCCTGCTTTCAGCTGGTGACGACCAGGACCCTGAGGCTGCCAGTGACAGCACCTCCAACCAGGAGGAGGAGGAGGAGCAAGCCGGACCTTCGGGGGAACAGTCACGTCCCGCAGGAGAGGAGGAAATGCTCGACACCTCCTCACTGGACGAGTGCCTGGAGGAACTGTCGCAGGGCAATGCAGCTTCTGGGACCAGTGGCGTCCAGCCACCCAGCAGCCGTGCGCGTGGCCCGCGGCCTTCCCCCCAAAGGGGGAAAGGATCAGAGGGGAGTGCTGCTGCTCGGCAAACTCGCCGTCACCAACGCGGCAAGGGTCCCCTAGTTCGGCCCCCTCCTCCCCAGCGGGAGAGTCGCGACTCCAGTCCGGACACCTTCACTTCGGAGGAGGTGCGGTAGCTCGATCAGATGGCCGACGACTCGGACCGGCGCCACACGGAGCTCATGAGCGTGGTGGGGCGCATGCCTGAGGCCATCGAGTCGCTGGCGACCAGTGTGCGCGAGTTCGGGGCAGCAACTGCCGCGACTGGCCGCATGCTAACTGATGCCGTCAAGACCCTGGCGGATGTGATGCGCGCGCACACCAGGACCAGAGGGCCACTCACTGCTGCCACACGCGCTGTCTCAGGCAGGCATCGCCAGGGCAGGCGCCGCGCTGGACCATCCCAGCAAGCCGGCCGTCGGCTGATTGCTGCGGATCCTGCAGTGCGGGCCCGGCCGAGTGCCACCGCGCCACAGCACCAGCCAGCGCATCCCAGACGCCAGCTGGCCCACATTGCACCATCCGTCGCCGCCATTCCCCCTCTGGGGCGTCAAGGGCAAGCGGCTGCAGCTGATGGTGGCCAGGCTCAGGCGCGCCACTCAGGAGACGGCCCCTCGAGGCCCAAACGCCGTGTAGGCCGCCCCCCAGTGGCATCTGGCGGAAGGGCATCTGAGCCTCAGGCGCCTTCCCCCAGCCTCGCAGCAGCCACTGGGCAGAGCTTGCGAAGGAGCAGCAGGCAGGGCAGGGGAGGCAAAATGCTGGCCAAGGTCTCGCCCTCGCGGGCCACTCAGTAGAGGGTGTGGCCAGCTTTCCTTTAATATGGCGGTGGCCATCTTTATTTTGCCCATGGTTGTGCTTTTGGAGGGCTTTTTTTTTGCGTTAGGCCGACGTTGAGGCCCGGTTTCAATAAAGGTGGAGTGGCTCCTCCCCAGTTTGTGGGAGTGAGTCGTTTGTTGGGCTTTTTGTGGGGCCCGTTTATTGTTTTTGGGGATTCATGTGGGAAGGGCTTTTCATTTTTGTGTAATAAAAAATTATCTTTATTCATGCAGTCTCCATGGTTGTTCTTCTTAGTGTTTGTTGGCTTCGCCGGCTGAGGGCTTGCGGAGCGGCTGCATTCATCTTCCCTCATGGCCCCTGGCCATTCCCTGACAGGGGGCTTAGAAGTACCGTGTAATAAGGTGGCGTCGTGCGGCCCTTGGCCCTGGTCGCTCCCTCCTGGGAACGTACTCCTGCTCCTCCTCCTCCTCCTCCTCCTCCTCCTCATGCTCCTCCTGCTCCTCCTCCTGAGGTGCTGGTCCAACGTCAGGTGGCAGTGCCTGAGTCCTGCGGATAGCCAGGTTGTGTAGCATGCAGCAAACCACCACAAATTGGGAGACCCGGTCCGGCGAATACTGGAGAGCTCCTCCGGAGCGATCAAGGCAGCGGAACCGCTGCTTGAGGACCCCAATAGTTAGCTCGATGATGTTGCGGGTGGTTTGATGGCTCTCGTTGTAGGCCTCTTCAGCAGCGGTCCTGGGCGCGCGGAGCGGGGTCATGAGCCAGGTGCACAAAGGATAGCCTTTGTCCCCGAGTAGCCATCCTCTTGGGGGAGGCTGTGCCTGGAACATGTCATGCACAGTACTCTGCCGCAGGATAAAGGCATCGTGGCTGCTGCCTGGGAAGCTGGCATTGACTGCCATGATGCGCTGCTTGTGGTCACAGACCAGCTGCACATTCAGAGAATGGTAGCCCTTCCTGTTGCGATACTGCTCGCCATGCTCCAGAGGGGCCCGCAAAGCCACATGCGTACAGTCAATGGCGCCCTGCACCAAGGGGAATTCCCCGAGTCTGGAAAATCCCAATGCGCGCTGATGCTGGCTCTCCAGGGCCATGGGGAAGGAGATGAATTGGCTTCTCCTTCTGAACAGTGCTTCGGTCACCTGGCGGATGCAGCGATGCGCGCCGTACTGGGAGATGTTTGCTATGTCCCCAGCAGCGTATTGGAAGGAGCCGGTGGCATAGAAGTTCAATGCCACCGTCACCTTCACTTCCACCGACAGAGACGTCCTGCACCTGAGCTTTGGCCGCAGATCTCGGCGAAGCAGGTGGCAGATCTCTGCAATCACCCCCTTCCGGAATCGGAGCCTTTTAACACATCGCGCGGCACTCATGTTTAGGTAGGAGCGCTGCTGGCGGTATAGCCTGACTGGGTAAGGCCTACGTGGCCGACGCCTGTAGCCCCCTCTGCCTCTAGCCAGGGCTGCCCCTCTCACAATACGTCTGCGAGCCCTACGGACATGGAGCTGCAGCTCCGCGTTGGCACCCCATGCAACCCCCATCAAATCCTGGCAAACACTCTAATTTCCAAATGGCCACTTGCAGCGCTGTTGCCTGAGTCCAAAAATACCTGGCTCTTGCTGCTTGAAACCAGTTAGCTATCCTCCTTGTTGTGTCTCCAGAAATGCGTTGCACAAGACTGTTTTCTGAAATAATGGATGGCCTTTATACTGGAGAGGACGTTCCCTTTAATTAGCGCCCCCCGGGGCCCGCGCTGGTTGTGTTGCGTTCCTTTTTCCAAACGCTCCGGCCGCCCGCCGCACAATGGGGCGGTCCGACTGAAGTTTGCAATCGGGGCGGCCAAAGGGCGTTGCACGAGGATGTGACGTCATTTTCTGCGCGCGCATCCGGGCGGGCGCTAAACTTTGCGCCGGCGCTAACGGGCAACTTAATTTGGGGCGGGGCGCAAACTGCGCTGCGCCCGGGCGCTACACGCATAGCGCCCGGAAATCACTTCTCTTAAGGCGCTAACTGCTGGCGCTATCAACTGAAAATCTAGCCCAAGAAGTTTAAAATTTTTGTATTCTGTGCCCCTTACTGAAAGGGTCACTACACAGTAGCCACCGACGTCTGCTGAATGGGATTTGGAAGCCATAGAGATCCGATGGCGCGTTGGCAGGACCGGGAGAGAGTAACCGCGCACCGTGTCGGGGTGGATAAAGCTCTCCGTGCTCCCGCTGTCGAAAAGGCAGGTAGTGGCGCGGCCGTTTAGCGTAATGTCCATCATGGACCGGGACAGTTGGTGAGGGAGAGATTGGTCCAGCGTCACGGAGGCCAGCGTATGGTCGAGCGAGTCGCTGTGGTCGTCAGACGAGGCGGTGGTTGAGTCCGGGTCACCCGCGATTGGAGTTGGAGGCATCCAAGATGGCGGACAAAATGGCTGCGCCCATGATCCCGATCCCCACGCAGCTGGAGGTGTCCAAGATGGCAGACAAGATGGCTGCCCCCACGGTTCACACGCGGCGCTGCTGGCGTTAGCGGTTTTACCTTTGCAGGCGCTGACGTAGTGTCCTTTCTTCCCGCAGCCAGAGCAGGTAGCGTTTTTCGCCGGGCAGCGTGCTCTGGGGTGTTTTGCCTGGCCACAAAAGTAACATTTCGGGCCCTTGGACATCGCTGCAGCAGTTGGTGCCGGGGGTCCCATGACCCAAGGTTGCGGCGTCCACGGTGCGGAGCGGTTAGGGGAGAATGCGTCCATATTCCGGTGGGCCATGTCTAGTGAGAGCGCGAGGGACACTGCCTTCTTCAGGTCGATTTCGCCCTTCTCCAGCCATCTCTGCCGGGAGTAGTCGGATTTGAGGCCCGCAACGAAAGCGTCTCGGATAAGTCCCTCCGCGTGTGTCGCGGCCGATACCTCTTTACAATCGCAGGCTCGGCCGAGTATCTGTAGTGCCCGTAGGAATGCCTCCAACGATTCCCCGGACTGCTGTTTGCGGGATCTCAGGAGGTGTCTGGCATAAACCGTATTTACCGGGCGTGTGTATTGTCCTTTTAGCAGATCGATAGCCGCCGTGTAGGTAGTCGCGTCCTGGATGAGCGTGTAGACTTGGTGGCCCACCTTGGAGGCCAGGATTTTTAGTTTGTTTCCATATAGTGTCACGGCTGAGGCTTCCAGGTAAGCTTCGAAGCAACGCAGCCATTGTGCGAACTTGGTAGACGAACCCGCCTCTTGAGGGTCTAGGTCCAGGCATGTTGGTCTGAGGGCGTGCAGCAGCGCCTGCTGCTCAGCGTTTGGTGCCGTCGTTTGCTGCAGCGCCTGCTGCTCAACGTTTGGTGCCATCGTTTCCTGCTGCTCAGCGTTTGGTGCCGACATTTTGTTTTTGTTAATAAAATTGATGCGCTATCAATTACTCATAAAAGACGGAGAGTTAGGAGAGTAACTAAAAGGCTTTTATTAACAAAGAACAGAGCATGCCTCTTGTGGTTGACTGGTTTCCAAGAAGGCGGGGGGCTGCAGAGCAGTCACCTTTATACCTGGGCCTGTGGGTGGAGCCAGGGGCGGAGCCAGCAGAGGCATGCTGAGGCATGCCTAGATACAACAGTGTGCAACAACAACAACAACGGTGAACAACAATAACAGTGGTTTACCACAGCGGTTAAGAAGGGAAATTGTATGGTGGCCACCTGAGGAAGGATGTTCTTGCCATGGAGGGAGTGCAGCGAAGATTCACCAGACTGATACCTGGGATGGCAGGAATGACGTACGAGGAGAGGTTGGGTCGATTGGGCTTATACTCGCTGGAGTTTAGAAGAATGAGAGGGGATCTCATTGAAACTTATAAAATTCTAACAGGACTGGGCAGACTGGATGCAGGAAGGATGTTCCCGATGGCCGGGGAGTCCAGAACCAGGGGTCACAGTCTAAGGATAAGGGGTAAGCCATTTAGGACAGAGATGAGGAGGAATTTTTTCACCCAGAGAGTGGTGAACCTGTGGAATTCTCTACCACAGAAGGCAGTGGAGGCCAATTCATTAAATATATTGAAGAAGGAGTTGGATATATTTTTTAAGGCTAAAGGGATCAAGGGATATGGGGAGAAGGCAGGGACAGAGTACTGAACTTGGATGATCAGCCATGATCTCATTGAATGGCGGAGCAGTCTCGAGGGCCGAATGGCCTACTCCTGCTCCTAGCTTGTATGTTTCTATGTTTCTATGAACTTGCAGCACTCCATTCTCTCAGATCCAACCCTGACATTGATATTAAACCTGCGGACAAGGGTGGTGCTGTTGTTGTTTGGCGAACCGACCTCTACCTAACGGAAGCTGCACATCAACTCTCCGACACCTTCTCCTACCTCCACCTGGACTATGACCCCACTACCGAACATCAAGCCACCATTTCCAACACTGTCACTGACCTCATCTCCTCTGGAGATCTTCCCCCCACGGCCGCCAACCTCATAGTTCCCCAACCCCGCACAGGCCGCTTCTACCTCCTTCCAAAGATCCACAAACGGGACTGCCCTGGTAGACCCATCATTTCAGCCTGTTCTTGCCCCACGGAACTTATCTCTTCCTATCTCAACTCTATTTTTTCTCCCCTTGTCCAGTCTCTTCCCACCTACATCCGCGACTCTTCTGACGCCCTCCGCCACTTTAACAGTTTCCAGTTTCCCGGCCTCAACCACCTCCTTTTCACTGTGCACATACAATCCCTCTACACCTCCATCCCCCACCAGGATGGCCTGAGGGCGCTCCGCTTCATCCTTGAACAGAGGCCCAACCAGTCCGCATCCACCACCACCCGCCTCCGCCTGGCTGAACTTGTTCTCACATTGAACAACTTCTCCTTTGACTCCACTCATTTCCTCCAATTCAAAGGTGTTGCTATGGGTACCTGCATGGGCCCTAGCTATGCCTGCCTTTTCGTGGGATTTGTGGAACACTCTTTGTTCCAGTCCTATTCGGGTCCCCTCCTTCACCTCTTTTTCCTGTACAGTGATGACTATCGGTGCCGTCTCCTGCTCTCGCCCTGAGCTAGAAAATTTCATTCACTTTGCTTCCAATTTCCACCCTTCCCTCACCTTCACATGGTCCACCTCTGACTCTTCCCTTCCCTTCCTCAACTTCTCCGTCTCCATCTCTGGGGATAGGATATTGACAAATATTCACTACAAGCCCACTGACTCCCACAGCTACCTGGACTACACTTCCTCCCACCCCACCTCCTGTAAGGACTCTATTCCATTCTCCCAGTTTCTCCATCTCCGCCGCATCTGCTCTGATGATGCCACCTTCCATACCAGTGCTTCCGACATGTCTTCCTTTTTCCTTAACCGAGGATTCCCCTCTACTGTGGTTGAGACGGCCCTCGACCGTGTCCACTCTATCTCCCGCACTTCTGCCCTCACCTCTGCCCCTCCCTCCCGGAACCACAATAGAGTTCCCCTTGTCCTCACCTTTCACCCCACCAGCCTCCACATTCAATGGATCATCCTCCACCATTTCCGCCACCTCCAGCGTGATCCCACCACCAAACACATCTTCCCCTCACCTCCGCTTTCAGCATTCCGTAGGGACCGCTCCATCTGAGACACCCTGGTCCACTCCTCTACCACCCCCAGCACCCCTTCCCCTTCGCCCGGCACCTTCCCGTGCAAGCGCAGGAGATGCAAAACATGCCCTTATACCTCCCCCCTTACCACTGTCCAGGGCCCCAAAAACCCCTTCCAGGTGAAACAGCGATTTACTTGTACTTCCTGCAATTTAGTATACTGTATTCGCTGCTCACGATGTGGTCTCCTCTACATTGGGGAGACCAAACGCAGATTGGGTGACCGCTTTGCGGTACACCTCTGTTCAGTCCGTAAGGGGGACCCTGAGCTCTCGGTGGCCTGTCACTTTAATTCACCGCCCCATTCCCACTCAGACCTCACCGTCCTCGGCCTCTTGCATTGTTCCACGGAAGCTCAGTGAAAACTCGAGGAACAGCACCTCATCTTTCGATTAGGCACTCTACAGCCCTCTGGACTCAACATAGTGTTCAACAATTTCAGATCAGGCCCCTATCATATAAGTGTATATATATATATATATATATTTTCCCTTTTTTTTAATCCACACTTTTGTCTGGGCTTTTTTCTTCCCTGCCACATGGCAGCTGTCCTTCATTCTGCCAGGGCCATTCACACTTCATCCAGAGCCATCCGTTGTTCCATGAATATCTCTTAATGTCTCTCAATGTCTCTTAATCTCTCCTGCTTTCTATCCTATCTCTGACCTTCCCTTTTGTTCTTTCATCCTGTAAGATTTGCAAAATTTCTACATTTCCCCGAAGGTTATTATTAATAAAAAGGGACCCTGCGTGGACATTTTAAATCAAAAGGGTACGCAAGATGGCGTCCGTGCCTCGTGGCAGAAAGCCTGTGAGATTTTAAAACTTGGGCTCTGCGACGCAGGCAGCTTGTGGAGAAATCGAATCCAAAGCTGCAGTTTCTGTGAAGAGAGACTTTGCATTTTGAAAACCAGGCAGGACTTTGAATTATGTATTAGATCAAATTGGAGACAAATCTAAACCCAGTTAGGCCTATAGTTAAGGCCATCAAGCAGTTTGCATAAATAATCGGCAACCGATTAAGGAAGCCATCGAGGCTGGACAGGCCCATCAAGCTGCATTCATAATAAAACAAGTTAATTATCGGGCCGATAGATGTGATTACCGGCCATCTAAAAGCAGTTAGTATAGATTGCTATCATTAATTAAAATAGCCCGCGAAGATTAAGACAAAGAACTAACCTGATTTGGCGCACAGATAAGGGTTTTTGAAAGGAGTATAATTGAAGGCCTCGGGTAGCAATCGCTCTCTGCTCTGCTCTTCTCTTCTCTCTGGCCTCTCCCTGCTCCTCGTCCTCATGGCTGTCTCTCTTTCCCCGTCCCGCGCATACCCCCTGGCCTTTGCCCGTGCCTTTCCCCACTCCATCTGGAATTGCCCAGGCACTGCATCGGGCGGACACGGACAATTCAGGCCAGGCGAGGCGGGACGGGATGAGGCGAGGAAGGAAGATGAACTGAGGAAGACAACTGAGGAAGACAAACTGAGGAAGACGACTGAAGACACGCTTCGAATCATCGGGCCTTCAGTCTCAGCTGACCTGCGACTATCTTTATGCAAACTCAAACTGTTGGCCGAGGAAGAGGAACCATCATCCCTGCAAGGTAAAGCACCCAAGCAGAGACTTTAACTTTGGGGTACTCAAACCTGGACAACGCCCTTGCAGCACCCGGAGACCACGTGATGACGGCAGGCTCCAGAGAGCATGAAGAGTGAACCCCCGAACCCCACCGCTGTTTTGAGTCCAGCAGACCCTTTTGATTGATGAGCATAAATTCTGGCCCCTCATAGCTTAATCTAGTTAAGTATAGGGGGTGGGATAAGGATAAGGGGATTGTTAAGATAGTTGTTTTCCCTCGATGTGCCGTGTGTTCCCCATTCCCTGTATAAATATAGTTATTTGTACTTGCCTGTATTTTATACACTGGTAACTTCTCATAAGACTGTGTTATTTTTCTGTTTAATAAGATCTTGAGCTTTGCTTACATCCAAACCACCTGTCTACTCGAGTCTTTTCTGTATCGCCACCTGTACCTAAGTCCGGTGTCTAGAACCCAAGGGTGAGGGAGCGATTCGAACCGCTCATAAACAGTCAGCGGCGTAACTGACTTGGCGTACACGCCAAACAACCACCACACACCACCCCCTACAGAAATGGCGACCACGGCAGGACACCGGCAACAGGGTTGCGATTCAGTAGACAATCGTTCAGATGAGCAAACCATGATGGAGAAAAGGATTTCTGATTATGTGTTTAGCAAGGTGAATATCACAAAGAAGTGGATCACCACTCTGTTAAAGGCTGGGCGTCCGGTAGATGCAGCAGCTAAGTGGACAGAGGGAAAGGAACACAAGAAGTCCTTAGAGAAGGCAGTTTGGCTGATGTGCTTTAAAAAGCAGGTCCAGCTTTTGGACAGGCTCGTTGCAGCACAGGCAGTCGAGTTAAGGGAGTCAGCCCTGGAGATCCAGGATAAGGCTCTAGCAGGGGAAAAGTTATTAGTAGCTTTGCAGTCTTTGAATCAGGAGAGATTGCATTTAGTAGGAGAACACAAGGCCCAGTTGGAACACCTACGGTGCCAAGTCACCGAGGCCAAGGGAAATGAGTTAAGGTTGCGGGAGAAAAACGCCCGCTTGGCAAGGCAGATAGGGAACAGGAAGAGAAAGTGCAGGAGGTAAAAGCCGCTTACAAGCTAGCGAGTGAGCAGGGGTTTGAGGGGGCAAACCACGGCCCCTGTAGAGAGAGGATAGAGAATCTGAACCGGGCCCTCCGGAAGGCAAAAGGCATGGTATGCCTCATAAGCCCAAAGGCATGCCAGGCAGATTTTCTGGGGAGCGAGGGAAGGATAGTTCCAACGTCACCGGTAGTGCCTAGGGACGACCCGGTTGAGAGAGAAGAGACCTCACGACCACCACCCGTAGCACCAAGTTTCAGCGAGGTTTGGCAGCAAGGGGGGATGGAACCAGGGGTGGAACCTGGAGTGGAGCCAGAGGTGGAGGCGGAGGTAGAGCAAACCCCGTCCGAGAGTTCGGAGCTGGGACCGATGTGTCCAGCACGGCATCGGAGGTTCGGCCCACCCGCCAATGGCGACAATGAGGGACCCCTCCAAAACTAGTTCGTATTGCCCTTTAACACCTAGCAGCTTAGGGTTATGGTCAACCATATCCCGAGGCTCTCCGAAAAGGGAGACCCCTCGATCCACTTCAGGGAAGTAGAGCAGGCAGCCAGCGTCAACGAATGCGATGACGCTGAGAAGGCCAAGATGCTGCTATTCTCCCTGGAGAGTAGTCTCCTCCAATCCCTCTCTGACGAGTGTAAAAGGGGGCAGAGCGGGTACGCGGAGCTTAGAGATGCGGTTCCGGAGGCCATGGGGATGAATGAGGGAAGTCCTTTCTCCCGCGTGGAGAAGACGATCCAGCTCCCAGGGGAAACCCCGCAGGCTTCTGTGAACCGGCTGTGGCCGGTGTACCAGAGGGCCTGTACGGGGACGCCGGACCGAGCATTCCTGAACAGGGATTCCCTGGCCCATTGGCTCCGTTGCCTGGTGGCGAACAGCTTGCCACAGGTCCGGGCCAAGGCAGAAGCCTGGTTTGACCCCAAAGATCCCCAGACCACAGAACTCACGGTAATTAGGCAGCTCACTCTGGCCTACAAAAACGGTAGGGGAACCGAAGCACACCCACTCAAGGGTAAGGTGCATGAGGTAAAACCCGGACCGGGTAGGAAAGAGTGGCACCAAGAAGGGAGTAACCCCCCCAACACAAAGGCAAATTGTTACGGGTGTGGGAAGGATGGTCACTGGCGGAAGGAGTGCAAGAACCCTTGGAAAGATAACAAGGGAAAGAGTTCCACAGCCCCAGCCCAAAAGGCAGAGGCAGGAATCACTCCCGCAGCGGTCGAGTCATTTTTGGACGCAATGAGGTCCATCTTGACTGGCCAAGGGAGGGTAGCAGCCGCTACCGGTGCTCTGACCCCATCTGCCCCATCCAACCCACAGCCCTGACTAGAATCAGCGCAGCCGGTCGACCTGTGTCCCTTTGAAAATGACGAGGGGAGCAGGCCCTGTGTTAAGATGCGGGTGGAGACGGTGCAGGGAGATATTCGGTGGACACTGGAGCTTCCAGCATGGTGGTCCATTCAGAAGACCCGGCCAATCCACCCAGGTCTAACCAGGTCCCATTTAGCTTAATGGGATCTACAGGGAACGAGCAGGCTGGTGAAATGGCCAAACCTTTGGCCATAGATTTGGGATCCCTCCCTACCATGTGGGAGGGTAACCAAAGGACCAACGAGGTGGCCAAGCAGGGGGCCAGGGAAGGAGAGTTCTGGGATCCCTGTAGATCAGGCCCGGTAGCCGCAATCCGGGACAAGGGAGGCACACAGTGGGTAGCTTTGGCCCCGGACCGAAAGCAGGTCCAAGCCCAAGATCCCGTCTGTAGGGCCGTCCAGGTAAGGGAAGAGAAAGGGGAGTCCCTAGAAGGTCCATTCGGGGCAGCGGACAAACCTTTAGGACAGGTTTTAAAACAGGCTGCTGGTTATATTAACCAGTGTAAGCTGTTTACATCTGAAAGGTGAAAGCAGCCAGTTGGGGAAAGGTCTGAGGATAAAGATTCTCAGCCTGCAGCAGGAGCGAGTCCACAGACTGCACAGGCAGGCGCTGTGGCTTGCTTGAAGGGAGGGACCATCCCGCCCATCAATTGGGACACTCCCCCACTCTTCTGGGATCCAGACGAGGGGGAGGGACCTGAGGGCGAAAACCCCGCCCCTTACCCAGGTGTAGGGAGGGAGGGATCTGAGGTCGAAAATCCCGCCCCGGACCCAGCCATGGGACCTGGGGGCGGAGACTGTCAGCTCACAGCAGCAGGCTGTGAAGAGTTACCTGCCCCTAACTCGGGTTCGGGAGAGGTCAAGCCTGGGGGAGCAGCGGTTCGGGTAAAAGGCCCATCGGCCAGGAAAGCCCCACCTGTCAAAGCCCCTAGAAGGTCCCCACGGATGCCCCAGCCAAGATAGCCATGGTCACCAGCCCTCCAGTTACCAAGGGCCACCCCTCGAGTCAGGGGGAGGTCCAAGGACACAGGTCCTCAACCAGTAGCCACGGGCTGCGATGGACCAACAGTGAAGGATGGTGCGGTCATGCCAGGAGTAGCGGCGAGCCACAGTCCGACCAGGGATTAGCCTGGCCGCCCGGAGACGGGCGGCAGATGTATATAGTTTTAGTTTAAATTTTAGTTTAAGTAAAGTGTAATTAGTTAGCTTAAGTTAAATAAGGTGATGGGTAGTTTTAAGTAAGTAGTCTGTTAAGAGTGTATATTTGGGTCAAGGTCGCGGGACCCGACCATGCTTCATCAAGCCAGAGAATCTCTTGGGGACCTGGCTGCATGTTTTTACATCTTTTTGCAGAAAGACTTTCGGGATGGAATGGATCGTGATCCTATTCGCCCTGATTGGGATGAGCATAGGGGGATGGGGCGACGTCCAAGACTGCCACATCTACGGGTGTTCAGGAGACAGAGCGCCCCTAGCGAACGATGGGAGCGATGAACGGGATGCGGAGGAGACCGCCGTCTACTTCCACGAGGGAAGGTGGCCAAGATGGCTGGGGTCCAATTCGTCTCAGTACTCCAGCCAAACCAGATTCACGTACGGGGAGGCCTCCCTCCTGTGCCCCAGGGTACGAGTCGTTACCACGAGGGTCAGCGTCACCGTTGGAAAGCGAATATGTTTGACGTGTAAAGGACACATTCCTCTGGATAGGTGGTGGTGGCTCAGAAAGTTGAGCAAGGAAATGAGGAACGCCGAAGTCGAGTGGGAACGGTTGGGGAACAACACCCATCGGACGATTGCAGGGACTCATGGAGGATTAAGCGTGTGTTGGGACAAGTGGTGGGAACCGGATCAAGGGATTTATATCTGTATGTGGGGGTCAGAGAAGGTCTGCCCCACAGGCATATCCATTATTTTCCACCGGTAGTGGCAAGACGCTGGGGAGGGGATAAGGTGGGATACCAGCCTGAAGGCGTGCGCAGTCCCATTCTCCCCGATCCCAGTCAATGCCACTGAGCTGGTAAACCGCCCCCGTAAGCCCCTGCCCACGGCGCAGATGGCGAGGTTATCCAGGGAAGGTTGCCCCACCACCACCAAGGGACCAGGGAATGGGTTGGTGCTAGTCCCCACCGATCAGATGCTGTACCAGGGGTACACTACGCGGTAGCCTCCATGATTTTAAATCTCACCGAGATACATTTACCAGAGTGGTGCCCCGAAGAAACAGAGCAGCTATACCAGGCCCTATTAAAGGACATGTTCAGGAAGTTTTACGAGTTCAATTTTGCCCATGTGGACAAAACCAAACTGTACACCACACACCGAGAGTTTTTGGGTAATGCAGGGAGACAAAGAAGGGGAGTATGGAATGATGTTTTTACTGCGTTTAATACAGGGTCCTCTGTCATCAACAGTTTGGATGACATAGAGCTGCAGACCCAGATAAATGGCTTAAAAACACAGTTAAAGAAAATTTTGCTGGATGAGAACAAGGTAGTGGGCTCGGAGTTGCATGAGGACCAGGCCATGACGGTCCATTTAAAGGAGATCATAGCCGAGTCGGAAAAGCACGCAAAGACAGTAAATACTTTCATAAGGGAGGACAGAAATGCTTCTGACCAGGCTGCGCAGAATGAGGTGTGCGTGTTATACGGGGCGTGGTTACTGAGCGAGGGCTACAGTAATCTGGCAGATTTAAAACAGGGTTTGGTCCCCTCCTGGATTAGCAACAAGCACCTCGCAGCCCTCCTCCCTTTTGAGAATGCATTGAGCCCGTGCCAACTCCGGCTAGCCTCCGAAGCCTATCCAGTTCCCATGGATTGTGGGCGGTCCAACCGCACAATCATGGGAGTAGTAGTTAGGATGCCGGTCATGGGTAGGACAGCACAACCCACGCTGGTATACAGGGTTGAGAACTTTGGAGTCATTCAAGGGGCTGCACACATTCGTTTCACAGCGGTCCCACCTTACGTCATTAAGTGGGAGCACGCTATGACAGGTACTGACCTCTCAGGGTGCCGGAGCCGGGGAGCACACATAATCATGTGTCCCCAGCACTTGAATGCCTATTCAAAACCGCAGTGTGGGTTCAGAGCTGTTGGCACGAAACCTATAATTTGTACCATGGAGGCAATGGCACAAGGCCATGTTCCCCCGCAGGTAGCATATATAGGAGGTGGGACATATTGTGTCACCACCGGCGCGTCCCACTACCAGCATGGACAGCATAGCTGGTGTCCGGTTAGTGACAGCAGTTTCTGTTCTAAACCCGAGGCAGAAGTTCAAGTGGCCCAGGAGCGAATTGTCCCCATCCCTGAACCTTCCACTGTTCACCTCACTGTGAAGGAGAATTTTACGAATTTGCAAAAGTACGTAGCGCACTTTGGATATGAAATTCCCCCTCTCCCTGAACACCTTACCAAAATACTCAAAGCCATTATAGTTTCACAGAAACATTTTTACACTCTAGAGCAGAAAACAGTAGCGATAGGGACTAAGATATTGGATATTGTGATTCCACCCTGGTGGGATATTTTCAATAATATAGAGGTCCCTTCTTGGATCAGACTGGCTTCCCACATTCTCGTGGTTTGTCAGTTAGGGATAGTGTTGTATCTAGTTTGCATTCAGTGTAAGGGAAAAGGTCAGTGGTCAGAATTCCGAAACCAGAGGATCTGGAAGCAACATTATGTAAAGGTGGAGGGAGATACGCCGGTTTAAGTCTTTTTCCCGGTATTTTTGATTAAAGATTGTTGTCTTTTTGTGTTTATTATTTTTAATAAAGGTTTTTCTTTTGTTTCTTTTTATGACCCGGTTTAATAAAGATATGTGTATCAAGTGGTGCAGGGGTGTTGGACCCCTCCACGCTTGGATGTGTGTAAAAGTCTGTAATTTTACTCTCTGTATGCTGATGTACACTTCATTTTCGCGGAATGGGAAGTGCATGTGTCGTGGGTATATTAGATAGGTAATTACAGGGGAAAGTTGACTATGGAGGTTCAGAAAAATTTTGCTCACTTTAAAAGTATGATACTTCAAGCAAGTTTTAGTATCACAGGGGGGAGTGTAAGATTTGCAAAATTTCTACATTTCCCCGAAGGTTATTATTAATAAAAAGGGACCCTGCATGGACATTTTAAATTAGAAAGGGTACTGAAGATGGCGTCCATGCCTCGTGGCAGAAAGCCTGTGAGATTTTAAAACTTGGACTCTGCGACGCAGGCAGCTTGTGGAGAAATCGAAACCAAAGCTGCAGTTTCTGTGAAGAGAGACTTTGCATTTTGAAAACCAGGCAAGACTTTGAATTATGTATTAGATCAAATTGGAGACAAATCTAAACCCAGTTAGGCCTATAGTTAAGGCCATCAAGCAGTTTGCATAAATAACCGGCAACAGGTTAAGGAAGCCATCGAGGCTGGACAGGCCCATCAAGGTGCATTCATAACAAAACAAGTTAATTGTCAGGCCGGTAGATATGATTACCAGCCATCTAAAAACAGTTAGTATAGATTGCTTCCATTATTTAAAATAGCCCGCGAAGATTAAGACAAAGAACTAACCTGATTTGGCGTGCAGATAAGGGTTTTCAAAAGGAGTATAATTGAAGGCCTCGGGTAGCAATCGCTCTCTGCTCTGCTCTTCTCTTCTCTCTGGCCTCTCCCTGCTCCTCGCCCTCGTGGCTGTTGCTCTTTCCCCGTCCAACGCTTACCCCCTGGCCTTTGCCCGTGCCTTTCCCCACTCCATCTGGAATCGCCCAGGCACTGCATCGGGCGGACACGGACAATTCAGGCCAGGCGAGGCGGGACGGGACGAGGTGAGGAAGGAAGACGAACTGAGGAAGACAACTGAGGAAGACAAACTGAGGAAGGCGACTGAAGACAGGCTTCGAATCATCGGGCCTTCAGTCTCAGCTGACCTGCGACTATCTTTATGCAAACGGCCGAGGAAGAGGAACCATCATCCCTGCAAGGTAAAGCACCCAAGCAGAGACTTTAACTTTGGGGTACTCAAACCTGGACAATGCCCTTGCAGCACCCAGAGGCCACGTGATGATGGCAGGCTCCAGAGAGCACCAAGAGCGAACCCCAAACCCCACCGCTGTTTTGAGTGCAGCAGACCCTTTTGATTGGTGAGCATAAATTCTGGCCCCTCATAGCTTAATCTAGTTAGGTATAGGGGGTGGGATAAGGATAAGGGGATTGTTAAGATAGTTGTTTTCCCTCATTGTGCCGTGTGTTCCCCATTCCCTGTATAAATATAGTTATTTGTATTTGCCTGTCATTTTATACACTGGTAACTTCTCATAAGACTGTGTTATTTTTCTGTTTAATAAAATCTTGAGTTTTGCTTACATCCAAACCACCTGTCTACTCGAGTCTTTTCTGTATCGCCGCCTGTACCTAAGCCTATACCCCGGTGTCTAGAACCCAGGGGTGAGGGAGCGATTCGAACTGCTCATAAACAGTTAGAGGCATAACTGACTGGGCGCACGCGCTAAACAACCACCACACGCCACCCCCTACAATCCCCTCCCCCTTTTCCCAGCCCCCACTTGCTTTAAAATCTATTCCTTTTCCTGCTTTTTTTACAGTTCTGACGAGGGTCTTCGACCTGAAACGTTAACTCCGTTTCTCTCTCCACGGTTGCTGCCATGGCCTGCTGAGTTTATCCAGCATTTTCTGTTGTTATTAAAAGTGCTATCTAGGGGACGGTAACATTTTCAGGTTGTTCCTTTCCTTTAGGGAGAGATAGTCTGGACCTTTAGACCCAATAAAGCGTCTTTAGGATTCGGCTACATGAAACTTTGGTTGAAAGTGAATCTCTGAGGAATACGCCTGATCCGGGGTAGCCCTAAAGGGGCTAAGACTAGTAATTATCTCTTCACCCATAAATTGCTGACTTAATATCGGTGCTTCGCTCTAAGAACCACAGGTGCTTGCTGGGCAGGGAATCATACACCTTGTGTGTGAGCTCAGAGCTTTCATAGGGAAGATTTTATGGGAAATAGAAAAAATAGGGAATCTTATTCTGAAGCTAGGTTCAAGTCAAGCTGGGGTAGTGTAAAGGAAACTGAGCCCTGTATCTGTAACTGATTTTGATATCCTAAAATTCCTCATTAATGAATGTATCTTTCCTCCCCATGAATAAAAATTACTTTTGATGGAAATGATAAGCTTTTGCTCTTATTCATTGGCAGCAGAGAATTTTGAAGCCATCTGTTACCTTCTTCATCTGAGTGTGCGAAAGAGATGTATCTTTTCGAGTGCATCCTGGATTCAGACTTTTGTGTTGTACATTATCATTCCCAGAGAGTGTGGCCTAGGATATTGACTACACTGTCAATATAGCTTGGGCAGTGTTGGTAACACCCCAGTGTAATAATACAAAAGTGATGTAATACAGCCTAGAATTATGACTTGTGACATTGTCATTCAAACACTTAACACATTTGCATCACATCCTTTGGCTCTTTCAACAGAGGTATTAACCCATTTATTATAAATTTGAAATGGGTTAAATCCCTTGTTAAAATAGCGAACGGAGGAGTGTGATATGAAGAGGTTGAGCGTCTGTACTCTGATAGTGACAGTAATTTCTCAGCTCATTTCAAGAGCATGGTTTATGTAACAGGGAGATGCATGTTTGAAACTGTAGAAACTGGGCTAAAAGATCTATGTTAAAAAGTCATTGGTGGAGGATTCAATGGCCTAGCCAGTGCAACTGTCTGGAACATTTTTATAAGAGGTAATAAATTCTTCTTTATAACATAGCCGTTAGGTAGTCTGGAGAGTTTCAACAGCGTCATAGGCCTAGAAATTCAGTATAGCCACTTTTGGGACGGTAAAGTCGGGCGGGCGCTAAAGTTTGCGCCTGGCGCAAAGTCGATGGCACTTCGCCGATATTCAGTAGCTTCGCCCTAAGAGGTTGCTTGAGCGCTAAAACTGGCGATGCACGCCTATCTTTAGGCGCTAAGCCGGCAGTGCTGAGGGATAGCGCCGAGGCCGGGCGCAGCGCAGGTGCGGTCATTTCTTGATTGACAGCAGACACCGTGGCGCCGGCCAGCTCTTAAAGGGGGAAGGGTCGACTTGCCCTGCTGCAACGGCCTGCACACTGCAGCCTTCCAGCTAGGCCTGAACACTGCTGGTGATCAGAAGGAGCCATGGCAACGGTACAGAAGGCCCGTGAGCGTGCCCTGCGCTTCTCAGCCCATGACTTGAAGGTGATGGTGAGGGCCTTGGAGAAGAGACAGCACATCTTGTTCCCGGGCACTGGCAGGAAGCCTCCCACCAGCGTCTATAGGAAAGCCTGGAGGGAGGTCGCCCGCTGGGTGTCGGCCACCGGCGATGCCCCCAGGGACAATGTCCAATGCCGGAAGAAGTTTAATGACCTGACCAGGATTGTCAGGGTGAGTACCCTTTCCAGTCTCCTCCTCATCCTTGCATGTACACCTGACATGATGGGCAAAGGGACCTGAAAGCCCTAATGGCCAGCCCTCAGCCAGCAGCTATGGGACAGTCATGAACATCAATTGCACATTCTGCACTTTACACCATGGGAGGCAGTGCACACCACATCAGGGCTACACACTGGCCAAGCTATTCCACCATGGGAGGCAGCGCACACCACATCAGGGCTACACACTGGCCAAGCTATTCCACCATGGGAGGCAGCGCACACCACATCAGGGCTACACACTAGCCAAGCTATTCCACCATGGGAGGCAGCGCACACGACATCAGGGCTACACACCGTACTTACAGGCCGTCCTTTCGCTTGCAGGCAAAACTTGCCAACAACTGAAGGCACCAGGAGCAGACCGGGGGAGGCCGCCCCAAGATCCAGGAGCTCACTCCCCTGGAGGAGCGCGTGAGTCGCCTCATGGGACCCCGGGTGATTGGGCCCGTCGCCTGTGGAGATGCCGACCCTCTTCTGGGCCACAATGGTATGGACATCACCTTTTGGACCTCTCTCGTCGCACTTGCGCATCCGATCTACCTCCTTTGCCATTGTCCGACCAATGCGCTGAATGCCACCAGTCATGCCTCCCTCGCTGACGCCCTCTCCTCACTCTAAAGCTACTCTTGTGCCTTCCTGCTTTCAACTGGTGACGAGGAGCTCCCTGAAGCTGCCAGTGACAGCCCCTCCGAGGAGGAGGAGGAGGAGGAACAGGAAGGTGGACCATCAGGGCAGCAGTCAGGTGTGGCTGCAGATGTCGAAGTAGTGGACACGTCTTCCCTGGAGGAGAGCCTGGAGGACGTGTCGGAGGGGAGTGGAGCTGCTGGAACCAGTGGCGTCCAGCAACCCGGGAGGGCTGCGGTTGGTCCGCGGCCTCCCTCCAGAGGGGGGAAGGATCGGAGGGGAGTGCAGTTGCTGGGCCCAGTCGCCGCCGGCAATGTGGCAAGGGTCGGCCAGCTCTGCCCCCTGCTCCCCAGCGGGAGAGTCCGGACTCCAGTCCGGCCACGTTCAACTCAGAGGAGGCGCGCCACCTCGATCAAATGGCCCAGGATTCGGATCGCCGGCACACCGAGCTGATGGGGGTAGTGGCACGGATGCCTGAGGCCATCGAGTCCCTGGCTAGTAGTGTGCGTGAGTTCGGGGCCTCACATGCCGTGAGTGGCCGGCTGATCAGTGATGCCGTCCATACAGTGGCTGCTCTGTTGCGGTCGCAGACCAGGGCAACAGGGGCACTGACTGCTGCCACATGCGCTGCGTCAGCCAGGCATCGCCTGGACAACCGCCGCGCTGCAGCAGCACAGCGGGCTGCCCTTCGGCAGATTGGTGCGCATGCTGCAGTGCGGGCCCGGGCGAGTGCCAGAGTGCCACATCACCAGCCAGGGCCGACCATCCGCCAGATTGCACACATTCCTCCAGCTGTCACTGCCACTCCCCCAGTGGCGCCTCAACGGCAAGCAGCTGCGAATGATGTTGGCCAGGCACAGCTGCGCCAATCACCAGCCGGCCCCTCGAGGGGCAAACCCCGTCTAGGCCGCCCCCCAAGGGCATCTGCCGGAAGGACATCTGACCCTCAGGAGCCTTTCCCCAGCCTCGCAGCAGCCACTGGGCAGAGCTTGCGGAGGAGCAGCAGGCCGGGCAGGGTCCCCAAAAGGCTCGACAAGGTCTTGCCCTCGCGGCCCAATAAGTAGACGGTGTGGCCAAGTGTTATTTTATATGGCGATGCCTATGTTTCTTTTGGGGATGGTTGTTTTGTTTCTGGGGATGTTTTTTGGGTTAAGGCCGAGGATGAAGGCCATTTTTGAGCAAATGTTCAGTTATTCCTCCCCAGGTTGTGGGAGTGAGTCATTTGATGTACTGTTTTTTGGGGCCGTTGAATGTTTCTGGGTTTCATGTGGGAAGGGGTTTCATTGGTCTAAAATAAAGATTTCTCTTTATCCAGAGAGTGTCCATGTTTGTTGCTGTAAGTGTTTGTTGCCTTCGCCGGCTGAGGGCTTGCGGAGCGGCTGCGTTCATGTTCCTTCATGGCCACAAGGCATTCCCTGACAGGGGGCTTAGAAGTGACGTTCAATAAGCCGCCGACGGACGGCCCTTGGACCTTCTCGCTCCCTCCTGGGATGGTACTCCTCCTCCTCCTGCTCCTCCTCCTCATGCTCCTCCTGCTCCTCCTCCTGAGGTGGTGGTCCAACGTGAGGTGGCAGTGCCTGAGTCCTGCGGAGAGCCAGGTTGTGCAGCATGCAGCAAACAATGACGAATTGGGACACTCGGTCCGGGGAATACTGCAGAGATCTGCCGGAACGATCCAGGCAGCGGAACCGCTGCTTGAGGACGCCAATTGTTTGCTCGATTATGTTCCTGCTCGCTTGATGACTCTCGTTGTATGCCTCTTCAGCAGGGGTCCTGGGCGCGCGGAGCGGGGTCATGAGCCAGGTACACAAAGGATAGCCTTTGTCCCCGAGAAGCCATCCTCTTGGGGGAGGCTGTGCCTCGAACATGTCACGCACAGTTGTCTGCCGCAGGATAAAGGCATCGTGGCTGCTGCCTGGAAAGCGGGCATTGAGAGCTAGGATGCGCTGCTTGTGGTCACACACCAGCTGCACATTGAGGGAATGGTAGCCCTTCCGGTTGCGGTAATCCTCGGCATGCTCCACAGGTGCCCGCAAAGCCACATGCGTGCAGTCAATGGCGCCCTGCACCAAGGGGAAGGCCGCGAATCTTGCAAATCCCAGTGCACGCTGAAGATGCCTCTCCAGGGCCATGGGGAAGGAGATGAATTGGCATCTCCTTCTGAAAAGGGCATCGGTCACCTGGCGGATGCAGCAATGCACGGCGAACTGGGATATGTTAGCAATGTCCCCAGCAGCGGATTGGAAGGAGCCGGTGGCATAGAAGTTCAAGGCCACCGTCACCTTCGCCTCCACCGACAGAGACGTCCTGCTCCTGAGCTTTGGACGCAGATCTCTGCGAAGCAGATGGCAGATCTCTGCAACCACCTCCTTTCGGAATCTCAGCCTTTTTACACATCGCGCGCCACTCATGTTGAGGTAGGTGCGCTGCTGGCGGTATGCCCTGACTGGGTAAGGCCTATGTTGCCGACGCCTGTTGCCCCCTCTGCGTCTAGCCAGGGCTGCCCCTCTCACACCGCGTCTGCGAGCCCTACGGACATGACGCTGAAACTCAGCGTTGGCACCCCATGCAGCCCCCATAATATGCTGCCAAACAGTCAAATATCCAAGAGGCCACTTGCAACGCTCTGGCCTGAAGCCAAAAATACCTGAGCTAGTGTTGGCCCAAACCAGAAAGCTGTCTTCCTTGGTCTCTCTCCAGAAATCCGTTGCACAAGAGTGTTTGCTGCAAAATGCCTGCCCTTTATAGTGCAGGGTAAGTGCCCTTTAATTTACGCTCCCCGGGGCCCGCGTCGGCTCTGTTGCGTTCCACTAAACAAGCGTGCAGGCCGCCGGCCGCACAATGGGGCGGTCCCACTGAAGTTCTGGATCGGGGCGCGCAAAGGGCGTTGCACGAGGATATGACGTCATTTTCTGCGTGCGCAGGTGAGCACGCGCTAAACTTTGCGCCGGCGCTAAATGTCTACTTAATTTGGGGCGAGGCGCAGATCGCGCTGCGCCCGGACGCTACACGCATAGCGCCCGAAATTCACTTCTCTTAAGGCGCTAACGGCTGGCGCAAGCAACTGAATTTCTAGGCCAAAGTGTTGCTGGGAATGAAATCAATGTCTGTTGCTGATATTTACAGCACAGAGCAACTGCTTGAAGTTTATATCTCTCTAGATTTATAACCTCAATTGTAATCATTCATATTCATACGCCTCAGATATGTAACTCATATTTATAATATTCTGTCCGTCCAAGATTTAAGAGTTATTTGGTTGGGATTGTCATTTATTGCCCTCAAGACCTTATATAATTAATTCATTAAACTGCATACTACAAGGTAGCAGGGCAAATTGGTTGAAATAGTTGTGTTTTATCCAAATGCCTTTGTGTCTTAAGTCTATTTAACTATATACAGAAAGTGTTATCTTATGAATGAGTTAAGCAATTCAGATTATGCAAAAATCATGAACATTATGAAATACAGCATCAAAGGAGCCACATAAACTATCCTGTTGCTATGATACTGTGGCAGAGCCACCAAGGGACTCTTATATCGATGAACATAATTATCTGTAACAGAATGAATCTGTACCTGTATTTGTTTTATTGCATGTAAATAGCGCGGTCTCTGTAGGATTAAGACCAAACGCGATGACGTCACCATGTGGGTCACGTGACATTCCCAATGGCGGGAAACGTGCTGACGTCATGACATCAGACTGAGGAGCCTTCTCTCTCAGTCCTCGTGGAGCCAGCATTGAGCATAGACCTGTTAGTTAGTTCTCCTGTGTTTTGATTGTTCTGCAATACAGTATTAAACTTCGTTTGGTTGACAGACTGACTCGATCTCAGTCCTTTGGTTAGGAATCTAGCAATTCCTACAGTGGTGACCCCGAACTTTCGTGAACGATCTTCGCGGAGGAAGCGAAACGCAACAAAACGATGGAAGCGAACGCGGTGGCTTTTGAAGCTCCCTCAGTTTTGGGAACAACAGGCGGCCTCCTGGTTCGTGCAAGCGGAAGTTCAGTTTGAACTTCGAAACATCGTGGCGGATCAGACCCGTTACCTTTACGTGGTCTCCGCACTCAATGGCTCCACGGCTTCAAGGATCATCAACCTGCTTGAAAACCCCCCGGTCGATGGCAAGTACAACACGCTAAAAGCACGGTTAATTCAGGTTTTCAGCCTCACGAAGGCGGAACGCGCACGCCGCTTACTTACGCTGCCCGGGTTAGGCGACTCCAAGCCATCGGAGTTAATGTGCCAGATGCTCACACTCCTTGGCTCCGACCCGCAATGCTTCCTCTTTCGAGAGTTGTTCTTGAGTCAATTGCCCGAGCAGGTACAGGCAGCCCTCGCAAGATCGGATGCTATGGGTTGCGTCGCGCTTGCCGCCGAAGCAGACACTATTTATGTGGTCACGCAGCAGCACTGCGCCGCCACAAGGCGCCCCTCCCTCGCGGACTCCGCCCCGACGCCTCCATCACCCGGCTTGTGTTTTTACCACGCCCGTTTCGGCGTGAGAGTCAGATGCTGCCAGCCTCCCTGCAGTTTCACGCCTTAAACGAAGAAAAAACACCAGCACCAAATACAGGAAAGGAAGACCGAGCCTGAGGGATGTCCCACGGCCGCGATGGCGATTGGCGATTCCGGGAAGCTCCTTTACATTACCGATTCCATCTCGGGCCGACAGTTTATATGCGACACAGGGGCGCAGTGTAGCATCCTTCCCGCCTCCGTCCTCGACATCCGGACTGGGAGGCATGGTTTTCCCCTCCAGGCCGCCAACGGCGGTGCCATCCATACCTTTGGTAAACGGCGGGCCCAGGTGTGTTTCGGCGGCAGCATTTTCAATGGGACTTTATTACTGCCAAAATCTCACAAGCCATCCTCAGCGCAGATTTTTTATGCGCCAACAGCCTTTTGGTGGATGTGAGAAATCGTCGACTGATTAACGCGACCACTTTCAACTCCATCCCTTGCTTCCGCAGTGCAGTTGTGTCACACATGGTCTCCTGCACTTTGCCTGCACCTAATGAATTCACTCGCCTGCTCGGGGAATTCCCGGAACTACCCAAGCCCACTTTCCCCTCATCGACCGCCAAACACGGCGTGGAGCATCACATTGCAACGACCGGCTCTCCAGTCTACACACAGGCTCGGCGCCTAGAACCCAGCAAACTCACGGCCGCAAAGGCAGAGTTCACCGCAATGGAGCGGCTAGGGGTTATTCGCCGGTCGAATAGTCCCTGGTCCTTGCCTCTCCATATCGTCCCGCAACCCGGTGGCGGATGGCGGCCATGCAGTGACTACCGATGCCTTAATGACGTCACAACTCCCGATCGGTACCCAATACCGCACATCCAGGATTTCTCTGCGCATTTGGCGGGAAAGTCAATATTCTCCAAGATCGACCTCGTACGTGGATACCATCAAGTGCCTGTACACCCCCAAGACATCCAAAAGACGGCGGTCATTACTCCCTTTGGCCTTTTCGAGTTCCTCCGGATGCTATTTGGGCTCAAGAATGCGGCGCAGGCGTTTCAGCGCCTGATGGATTCGATGCTGCGGGACCTTACCTTCTTATTTGTCTACCTTGACGATATCCTGATCGCCAGCTCTACCAAAGAGGAACACATCTGCCAGTTGTGCACCCTCTTTCGCCGCCTCTATCAACATGGCTTGATAATCAACCCGGCCAAATGTCAGTTTGGCATACCACATATCGACTTCTTGGGCCACCACATCACTTCGGAGGGCGCAATGCCGCTTCAGTTGAAAGTAGAGGCGATTACAGCTTTCCCACGGCCGCAGTCCATCAAGGCCCTCCAGGAGTTCCTGGTTATGGTAAATTTTTCCCACCGTTTCGTACCTAGGGCTGCTCAACTTATGCAACCACTCTACGAGGCTCTCAGAGGAAAGCCGGGTAAAGGGTCCGTAGTTTGGATGCCCGAGATGGACTGCACCTTCAGCGACACAAAGACCGCTCTAGCAAATGCAACTATGTTGGCACACCCACTGCCTGGTGCCACCATCGCTCTTACGACCGATGCTTCTGACTACGCCATAGGCGCCGTGCAAGAACAGTGGGTCAGCGGCACGTGCCAGCCACTGGCGTTTTTTAGTCACCAACTACGACGTAATGAGTGCAAATACAGCACGTTCGACAGGGAGTTGTTGGCGCTGTTTCTGACTATCCGCCATTTTCGATTTTTATTAGAAGGACATCACTTCACCGCGTTCGTGGATCGCAAACCACTGACATTTGCTATGGCCAAGACCGCTGAACCGTGGTCAGCTCAACAGCAGTGACAACTTACCTTTATTTCGGAGTTTACGACCGACATTCAGCACGTGGCCGGCAAGGACAACGTGGTGGCTGATTGTCTTTCGCGTGTGACCGTGCAAGCCGTTCAGCTGGGAATAGACTATTCCCACATGGCTGCTGACCAAGCAACCGATCCGGAAACACAGGCGTTCCGCTCCGACTCCTCCTGCCTCCAACCAGCAGATGTGCAATTCCACTCAGCAGGCACCTCCATGCTCTGCGACGTCTCCTTTGGAGATCCCCGCCTGATCGTTCCGACTTCCTGGCATTGCAAAGTCTTTGATGCCATACACAGACTTTTGCATCCTGGCGTGAAGGCGCCTCAAAGATTACTGGCATCTAAATTCGTCTGGAGAGGGATGCACAAAGATGTCCGCGACTGGGTTAACACCTGCATCGTTTGTCAAAAATCTAAAGTACAACAGCATGTAAAAGCCCCCTTGGCCACTTTCGAAGTGCCAGAACGCCGTTTCGACCATGTCCACGTAGACCTCGTTGGGCCGCTTCTGCCGTCACAAGGTTTCACACACCTCCTGACCATGGTCGACTGCACTACAAGATGGCCAGAGGCAGTTCCTTTGGCATCTACTACCTCCGCTGATGTTGCCAGGGCTTTTATCTCCTCGTGGGTCGCACGTTTCGGTGTCCCGGCAGATGTTTCATCCGACCGCGGTCCACAGTTTTCGTCCAAACTTTGGAACGCTGTAGCCTTATGCTTGGGCACCAAGCTTCATCGTACCACGGCCTACCACCCGCAGACAAACGGGTTGTGTGAACGTTTCCATTGGTCGTTAAAGGCATCGCTAAGGGCCACCCTTCAGAGCACCG